>NC_064930.1:98773653-98958653 GCF_023897955.1 Schistocerca gregaria | reverse complement strand
TCACTTTAACAAAGACATATCTGACGGACAAATTTTCATAGAACTCAGACAGTATTCCCATTAAATTTAAGGAGTGGTACAAGTTTAAAACTACTGGGAAAAATGTGCCACAATTTGAAGAAATTGAAACAAGAACAAAGAGAGGGCATCAAAGTGAGATTGTGTAAGTCACCAGTAGTTACTGGCGACATTAAGGTAGCATTAATTCTGCTAACAGTACCAAAATATGAGTTATATATGTATCAAATATAGAGTCCTGATCATTTTGTGTCTCCACATCAATGTTGTTTAAAGCCACTACAGCTATATTTCAGATACGTTTGTTAAATCAAATCTAGCTTTATCATAGATCATCTTCAGTTGACACTCAAAATTCGCCAACAGTCTTCATATCAATTTTTCACAAAGTGGCATAAAAGTGTGGATATCATGACTCTAAAGGCATATTGTGCTAAGAGGCACATTCTGGAACATGCTGCGCACACTGAAACACTTTACTTTGCTGACTACCTGGTACAAGCTCAACCAGCAGTGCCTATAAGGAATACAACATGATGTGAAATATCAGTGAAGTGTTTCACTGTGCTCATTATGTTCCAGAAAGTGCCTTTTGGCATTATGTATGGTGATTATTCATTTTTGTGCACATTTTAGCCACTTTGTGAGAATTAGTTAGACTGTTGGCGAATTTTCAGTCTCATATTAAGACACATCAATAATAAACGCACCTGAATCATAGTGGCGATGGTTTTCATTGATTACAAAACAGAGACTGCATAATATGATTAATTTCTGTGAGAATATTAACATACAAACAATTCATATAATTGCAGCAAATCTAGAGCAGTCAAGTACATATGTGATGGCTTAAAAGCACTGCAAACATTTAGCAATGAAAAGTATGTATAGTACCAGCATTGCCACAATGTCAAAGTTAAAACTGTAAATGCATGTGAGCATTAAGCAAGATTTATGTCCTCTCATGTTAGTTTGTATTGAACACACATCTACAATTTAATCTTTTAGGTTTCTCACAAGTAGATTGCCCGCTCACTTGACTGTACAACCGTCAGGATGTGTGACAACAGCAGGAAATCCAGTAAGACAAGCTATAAGTAATTTGAAACTAACTTTTGGCTCAGTATTTGGCAACACTAAATGATAAACATAATTTAGACACACCTCAAAACAGATGGAAGCAGGCCGTGGAAGCAGGGAAAAACCATATTTTCTAGTATTTTCCAAACAACCACACAAACATAGTTTTATTTCCATCCATACTGGCAGAAATGAGAAAGTTATGGCAGCAGGTTTTTTTTTCCTTCTGTGTCTTAAGACTCAGTAATAAAACACAGCTGCTTAGAGACTATCCCTTGACACTATTTTCAAGGCAATAACTCTCCCAAGAACAGAAAACACAATTGTTTTCTGCCCTGGCACTGAAAACATACCTGTCAATTTATCTATTTATTGAAAGCTGGAGGACACCATTCAGAGAAAAGAATAATGCATCTTACAAGCAACTGTTGCCAATGGATTGAAATACCATGAGAGCAGGAATCATCACATATAGTTTCCATTTTCATGAATGGAAACAGAAATGACATTAACTTGTACAGAGGCCTAAGTATGAACTGCACAGCAAGACATTTATTTGGCAACATTCGGCATGAGAAAATAAGACAATTTTGGCCCCCATGTTAGAGAAAACTAAAGTAGATTTAGCTAAAACAAATCCTGTACAGACAATCTTTACTTTAAAACAGCTAACAGAGAAAATTATAGCAGAAGAGAAGGAATTACATGTTGTCTTTACAGATTTACCTAAAGCTTGTAACACACTTCTGACAACAAAACAGTAAACAGCTTCGAAAGATAGAGATATGGATTACCATCTTTTACACATTATTGTTAAATTGTACAGAGAGAAAGTACAAATTGAAACAGGGTCAAAGTTAGCAGAACCTATCATTTCACAAAAGGTCTGAGAAAAGTGTGCAGCTTGTAACCCATATTGTTCAAGCAGGTCTCTAAAGGCATAAGAACAGCTTTGCAGGAGTGGGAATCACTGTTACTGATGTATACATGTTTTCATTAAGTTTCACAGATGACCACACAATTCTATTATAAGAAGAGTTTGATCTATAGTGTATGATAAGACATTTACCTCATGAATATGACAAATGGGGAATACAAATATCACTAAGAAAAACCTGGTAGCGGATAGTGACAATAGATATAAAGCAGACATCAAAGATGGACCAATTATGAGAACAGAGGTAAAATTTAAATATCTAGGGACATATATTGACACAAGCAGTTAAGCTCACATAATAGTAGGGACAGAAAGCTTATTGAATCCTGAAATTGATAGCACTGAATTTTTTGGAAAATTTAAGTGTATACTGAAAGAATAGGCAAATGGGAAATGGAGGCAATGTTTTTGTTGTAGTAGACAAACTCAAATCTATTAAGACAGAAACTGATGTAGCAGTTGAGATTGTTTGGAAAAGACTCAGTATCAGGGGTGAGCAAAAAATAAATCGATTCTTTTATCACCGACCAACCTCATCACTTAATGTAACCAAAAACTTTAGAGATAACTTGTTTCCCAAGCATACCGTAATCATTGGTGGAGACTTTAATCATCCAACAATTAATTGGGAAAATTATGTTTTGTTAGTGGTGGGTGTGATACAACATCCTGTGAAATATTTCTAAATGTATTCTCTGACAACTACTTAGAACAGATAGTTAGGAATCCCACTCATGAAGGCTCTAATGGCAACAAACAGACCTGACCTCTTTCAGGATGTCCACAACAAATCATGACACAGTTGTAACAACAATGATTACTAAAGTACAAATAACAACTAAAGCAAACAAAAAAGTATTATAATAGAGAGCTGCTCAATAAAATGCATTTGGCTGCCAAGGCAACAATGTGTGATGCCTCCAATGACTAGTGTAGCAGAAGATTTTCGAATGATTCTTCGTGAAACCCAAAGAAATTCTGGTCATACATAAAGTTAGTGCCTAGTTCTTAGTGTATGAGACAAGAACTGAAACTGAGGGCAGCAAAGCAAAAGCTGAAATGCTATTCTGTTTTCAAATGTTGCTTTATAAATGGAAACGCCCCAATTTAATCCTCATACTATGAGAAAAGATGAATGAAATGAGTGTTGGTGTCAGTGGTGTTGAGGAACAGCTGAAATCATTCAAATTGAGCAAAACTTCAGTGCCTGATGGAATTCCTGTCAGATTCTATACTGGATTTGCAGCCAAGTTAGCTCCTCTCTAGCTACAATCTTTCACAGATCTCTCAAACAAAAAAAAAAAAAAAAAAAAAACCTGCCTTGTTCTTGGAACAAAAAACACAGGTCACACTTATCTCCAAGACAGGTAGTAAAAGTGACACACAAAAATGCTGTCCAGTATCCTTGACATTGATTTGCTGTAGAATCTTAGAACATATTCTGAGCTGAAACATAATAAGTTACCTCAAACAGAATGATCTCCTCAATGCCAAACAGCATGGATTCGAAAATATCGATCATGTGAAACCCAGTTGCACTTTTCTCACTTTATGTAGTGAAAGCTTTGAGTACAGACAGTGAGATAGATACAGTATTTCTTTATTTCTGAAAAGCATTTCACTCAGTATCACACCCACACTTATTGTCAAAAGTACGATCATAATAATAATGTCGTGTGACGAGGGCCTCCCGTCGGGTAGACCATTCGCCTGGTGCAAGTCTTTCGATTTGACGCCACTTTAGCGACTTGTGCGTAAATGGCGATGAAATTGATGATGATTAGGACAACACAACTCCCTGTCCCTGAGTGGAGAAAATCTCTGACCCAGCCGGGAATTGAACCCCGGCCCTTAGTATTGACATTCTGTCACACTTACCACTCAGCTACCGGGAGCGGGCAGTACGATCATATGAAGTATCAAGCAAAGTTTGTGACTGGATTGAGGACTGCAACATGTTACCTTGGATAGAGAGTTACCATCCGAGGTAGAAATAACTTCAGATGTGTCCCAGGGAAGTGTGTTTGGACCTTTGCTGTTCATGTTTTATATTAATGACCAAGCGGACAATATTAATAGTAACCTCAGACTTGTTAATGCAATTATTTACAATAAAGTACTCTTTGAAAGAACCTGAATAAATATTCAGTCAGATCTTGATAAGGTTTCAAGGTGGTTCAAACATTGGCAATTTGTTTTAAGTGTTCATAAATGTAACACTGTACACTTACAAAATGAGAAAACATAGTATCCTATGACTGTAATATCAATGAGTCAAAGTTTGGATCAGCCAACTCACAAATGCCTGGGTGCAACACTTTGTACAGACATGAAATGGAATGTCACACTGGCTCGGTCATGGGTAAAGCAGTTGGTAGACTTAGGTTTGTTGGTAGAATACTGGGAAAATGCAGTCTGTCTACAAAGGCGATTGCTTACACATCACTTCTGCAACCTGTTCTAGAATACTGCCCACACCAAATTGGACTAACAAGGGATATTGAACATCTACAGAGAATGGCAGCACAAATGGTCATGGGTTTGTTTGATCCATGGGAGTGTGTCATAGAGATACCGAAGGAACTGAACTGAGAGACTCTTGACAATATACAAACTATCCCTAGGAAGTCTATTAACAAAGCTTTATTAAATGATGATGCTAGCAATAAACTACAAATCCCTATGTATCACTCACCTAGGGATCATGAGAATAAAGTTAGAATAATAACTGTATACACAGAAGCATTCAAACAATCCTTTTCACATTCCATGTGTGAATGGAATGGGAAGGAAGTCTAATAACTGGTATAGTGGGATGTACCCTATGTCACGCACTTCACAGGGGTTTGCAGAGTATAGATGTAGATGCTGAGGTGGATTGCATAAAACATAAGTAATACAGAATACAACAACACAGGAAAGTAATAGGGCATATGAATTCTTATTAGTGGGACACGAAGATTTCAAACAGTAAGAAAAGATATGGTAGGCTAATGTTTGAATCGGTCCTATGCTATGGATCAGAACTATGGATTTTAAATTCTAACTTCAAAGGAAGACATAACTGTGAAAATATATTATTTACAATGGAGTGCCATGACAACATTATGAATTGAGAGCCAAGTTGAAGACAAAGGAAACAGTGAGACAAAGTGTTGGTATGAACATAGTTATGTTGAAATACCAAATCAACAGAATCCAAAGTAAAATTTTTGATGGAAACCAGCTAGCAGATGGGACATGCGGCAGACCGTGTTGTTCTTGGTAAGACAGTATCAATGAAGGAGTACTGCAGTGCATTTAAGAAGGACGCCCTGAATAGAGAGGGTAGTTAACTGATTAAAAAGAATAGTAAACTTTTGTTGTAATTAGATCTTTGTATTAATTTAAGCTGATTAATAATAATAATAATAACCAGCTTATTTCATGAATGGAAATTCAATATTAACATTTTCAAATGGACGAGCCAAACAATGTTCAAATGCTTCTGTTTACTACACAAAACATCCACCAACAAAAAGTATGTTTGGCAATGTACATAGCCTTCAACAAATATAATATCTAAACACATTTTGAAAATGCATAGAAAATGTTCAATGTAACAACTAGTGGCACGTAATGTGAGAAGATTTCTGGTGGCCTTTCAATAGTTACAAGGTTCAGTTCCAAGCTTAACCAATGTCTAAATGAAATGGTGTTCTAGAACTTTAGAATTTTCAATCAGTTTGAAAAGACTATTAATTTAACCTATAAAATTGTAATTTTTTTTACAAATATTTACCAGCAAATATTGATGAACCTGTCAGTGCCAGCTACATAGACAGATGCATGACATTACCAAAATGATGGGGATGACCCCAGATCAGAAACTCCATTGGCATAAAACATGCACCACACTAAGAATCAGTTATTCTCAATCTCCCATTTGTTCATTTCACCAACTTGCACAAAAAGTGATCTCACGAACAATCTAAAACCTAGGCTATGACACACATCATCTATCAACAATAGAAAAATGAAATAAATAATTTGTTCTGTGCCTTTTTGGGTGGTTATGATGATATATGACATTACAGTAAATGTCAGAGCCAATTTCTAGTGTCTGTACATTTTAATCATCTTATTACTTTGTTGTGTTAGATTATATTCCTATAAATGCCACAGAGTCAGTTTAAGATCACAGTTGTGATACTGTTGGTCAAATTAATTCCAAGCTGATCAATTATTTTGTACAGACTAACTATATATGTGTGCAAATGCTGCACTAATGCTATCACAATGCTTCTGCAACTGGGTCCATGAAGGATGCCAAAGGAAACCCATTTGGTCATTTAAGTTTCTGTTTAAGTTGATGTAATAGATCAGAATAACCCCACAACAAGGAAACATACCATGAATACAAATGGGCAGGGTACTAAGAATTTCTGCACATTTACAGAACATTAAATTCAAACACTCCCCTCTGTCCTTATTATGTTTAACATAAACCATACTTTATTGCAGTGTTTCAAGTGTCATATTTAACATTATCAGATTGCTAAACGTTTTATTATTAGACTGAATTGTGACGGGACACATCCCATAATGCACACAAACATTAAGGAAACAATGGTAAATACAATTATGCCACTTACCATGGAGCCTGACCCATTAGCTGCCTCATCTGTTCCATCTGTCTCTATACCCATAGCTGTGTCCTGGTCCATGACTGCAGTTCTACACCTCTGAAAAACGAGCAATCAGAAAATGTCAAAGCCACTTGCTATTGTTTCTGTGGAGCACAGCTCAAAGAGAACATTTTCGGTCCCTACTGCCTCCAGCAAATGAGCCACTACATAGGAGAAAAATCTGACACTGGCTGATAAACACAATGGCCAATAGCATGAACTAATTCACAGTTCTCAGGTTATGAAGAATGAGAACATACAATCCCAAAATTACATGCAACAGAAACAAATCAATATCAACTTTATACCACTGGTTTGTGGTATACAATTCTGTTGTGAAAACTATGGCAGACATATATAATTTTTCCCATTAATACTAAATTCAACATTATGAACCATCAAGGCAAATTAAATATTAAAATAAATTCACTAAAGAAAGCCACTTACTATAGTTGAACTTAATTTTTCAATTGAACTAAAGGTTAAAATGGGAATGCTTGTGGATTTATTTTAAGGATATCATATGTATATTGTACCCCAATAGTTATGTCACTTATATTAATAAAGATAACAACTGAATCAAATTTGTACTGATCTTACTCATACATGTTGCATTTGATATCTGTAATTTGTTCGTTATATTTTGACAGATAAAATGTAAATCCACCCATACAGACTGTTCATCACTCAGTGAACCATATTTTTTGCACATAATTTAGTATGCATTTTTGACATAGCTGTTACTTTGAGTGTGTCTTCGTCTACATTTACTTACTGTTGTATACATAGTTTAGAGCAACTTTAGTTATGATGGAATCTTTATGCATTCACTAAGGAAAGATAATCCACAGTAAAATAATTGATTCTTGAGTATCATCAAGATTTAATATTATTTAGTTTTCTGTGATGATGTGATTACTGAAATGACATCCTTCTAACAGTGCATGTGATGAATGATCTGTTTAGTGCAGATACAGTGGAATGTTTCCTATTGGTGAAAACTACACTTTGTCCTGACGGAATAACATTTTCTCATCTTTCAAGAAAAGTGTTTCACTGTTTCTCAACATAAAAAAAAACAACATTAAAACGCGCAGTTTACTACGAACTGCTGCTGCAACGAATTTGGTAAATTAGATAGCAGAAAGAAGTACACGAATACTCAAAGCACATTGAAAATCTACATAAAATGCAACATACTGAATACTTTCTTTAGAATTTTCTTCTTATAACTGAAATGATGTAATAACCGTAGGCACTCGTATCGGAAATATTAAGCACTACTACACACCTGCTCTCTTTATAACACATAGCAGCGACGCATCAGATCACAAGAAACACTTATTTTTCCTGGTCGCTCTGCGCTCATATTCCTTACATCACATGTGGTGTGCGAGACAGTACAATCATACTACTTATAGTGACTTGGGGAACTTGAATGCGCCCCTGTTCTCGCCAGTCACGAAGCATTTAGCACAGACTTTCACATTGGCTGGACATCACAGAACAGAGAACTGCTCCAGCAACTTCAAATAACGCACCACAATATCAGGCGTTGGTTTACGAAGTCACGGAAAAGAAATGTAACGATTCAATCAGACACGGTAAAACAGAGCGCACTTGAAAAAAAAAAAAAAAAAAAAAAAAAAAAAAAAAAAAAACGCTAATCATACACGACCACCTGACAGTTTTCGTAATTGAGGAACAGTATAGACACATTAAATTCACTAAAAAACTTGTTTAAAAATTGAGTACCTATCTTCCGCAATTCTAAAAGTCATTGAAAACAACCCAATTTTATACTTGTGAAAACAAAACTTGAAACAATTACATACTAAATTTGCATGCCGTCCGACACCATAATCAAACGTGCTAAAGATGATACAATCAAAGGAAATTAAATACGGAATAAAATCACGTACAGCTGTGCCCAGTAACACTGAACCGATACAACTCTGTCACGAAGAGTCACTGGTACCGCAGCATCAGAATATATCAGTAAACTGTTTCAAAGGTTCAAATCAGCTGTAATAATAATAATAATAATAATAATAATAATAATGAGTTGTTAATTCTATAACAAATATTCATGTTGGTAATCCCAACTCGCATATTACCTGGAGAACGTAACATACGAATATCTGCAAAAAACACAAGGAGACAACTTCTTGCTCCAACAACCGAATTGTCACATCGCAGGATTGAGACGCGCCTGTGTCAGGGTGCGCGCCAGTATCTGACGCTGATTGGTTAACGCTCATGACGTCATAGAAAGGATAACGAGTGCAGAGCCAAAGCCGTCTGTCGACGTTGGGGCGTGACTTGTCTTTTAGCGCAAGTGATGTCACACACTTGCAGGGACAGTCACTTGTAGGTGCATTTCAAGATGTGTACCGTGCAGTGCAATGTGTGCAATAATGAAGTTATGCAGCGATTTTGTATGCGCACTCGAGGAATGTGATGATGATGATGATTGGTTTCTGGGGCGCTCAATTGCGCTGTCATCAGAGCCTGTACCAACTTCCAATTTTTACAAAATCCAAACTAGCCACAAGCACGAATGATGATGATGATGAAATGATGAGGACAACACAAACACCCAGTCCCCGGGCTGAGAAAAATCCACAACCCAGCCGGGAATCGAACCCGGGACCTCCTGAGCCAGAGACAGCAACGCTGTCCACTTTTTTTAAAATCTCATTTTGTTCGTTATTCATCGTTGTATCTGTTCGAGGCGGACGTCGCATAACACCCGTTCTAGTTCATCATTGATCCGGTTACTCAGTTTTTTTCTATTACAGAGGGCAGTTAGCTCTCTGACCGAACACGCTGAGCCACCGTGCCTGCTCCACTAGACCACTAGCTGCGGTCTTGAGGAATGTGCATAAACTACAACGAAATGTGGAAGGTAAAATTAAGCGCTCCAAAAACAACTGTAGCTTTTTGAATACCGTCATTTGAGATTACATGTGTCAGAAAAGCATGTTCTTGAAATCTTCAGAGAAACGATTGTAATCCAGTCACTGGACAGTAAGTAGTTCATATAATTATTAGTTTATGATGCACATGTTTTTGAGGTAGTCTTATTTGTCCCATCAACTGACATAGAACAGTAATAAGTATCGTAGTACATTTATTTAATTTCATCCTTTGTTATTTTGCAGTTTTAGACTGAAAATTTATTTCATTGCATGCACTAAGATTTTTCTTTCAATTAACAGCGTATATTGTTGCGAATCTGTTTCGATTCTTGTTAAGACTGTTTATTTAAAACAAACTACAAGTGCGTAAGATATACAAAAACGTGATTCCTCACAGATACACCGTTACAAACATCTACATCTACATCCATACTCCTCAAGCCACCTGACGGTATGTGGCGGAGGGTACCTTGAGTACCTCTATCGGTTCTCCCTTCTATTCCAGTCTCGTATTGTTCGTGGAAAGAAGGATTGTCGGTATGCGTCTGTGTGGGCTCTAATCTCTCTGATTTTATCCTCGCGGTCTCTTCGCGAGATATACATAGGAGGGAGCAACATACTGCTCGACTCCTAGGTGAAGGTACGTTCTCTAAACTTCAACAAAAGCCCGAACCGAGCTACTGAGCGTCTCTCTTGCAGAGTCTTCTATTGGAGTCTATCTATCATCTGCGTAACGCTTTCCCGATTACTAAATGATCCTGTAACGAACCGCGATGCTGTCTGTTGGATCTTCTATATCTCTTCCATCAACCCTATCTGCTACGGATCCCACACTGCTTAGCAGTATTCAAGCAGTGGGTGAACAAGCGTACTGTAACCTACTTCTTTGTTTTCGGATTGCATTCCCTTACAATTCTTCCAATGAATCTGAGTCTGGCATCTGCTTTACCGACGATCAACTTTATATGATCATTCCATTTTAAATCACTCCTAATGCGTACTCCCAGATAATTTATGGAATTAACTGCTTCCAGTTGCTGACCTGCTATTTTGTAGCTAAATGATAAGGGACCAATCTTTCTATGTATTCGCATCACATTACACTTCGCTACATTGAGATTCAATTGGCATTCCCTGCACCATGCGTCAATTTGCTGTAGATCCTACTCCATTGCAGTACAATTTTCCATTGCTACAACCTCTCGATACACCACAGCATCATCCGCAAAAAGCCTCAGTGAACTTCCGATGTCACCCACAAAGTCATTTATGTATATTGTGAATAGCAACGGTCCTATGACACTCCCCTGTGACACACCTGAAATCACTCTTACTTCGGAAGACTTCTCTCCATTGAGAATGACATGCTGTGTTCCGTTATCTAGGAACTCTTCAATCCAATCACACAATTGGTCTGATGGTCCATATGCTCTTACTTCGTTCATTAAACGACTGTGGGGAACTGTATCGAATGCCTTGCGGAAGTCGAGACACACCGCATCTACCTGTGAACCTGTGTCTATGGCCCTCTGAGTCTCGTGGACGAATAGCGCGAGCTGGGTTTCACACGACCGTCTTTTTCGAAACCAGTGCTGATTTCTACAGAGTAGATTTCTAGTCTCCAGAAAAGTCATTATACTCAAACATAATACGTGTTCCAAAATTCTACAACTGATAGACGTTAGAGATATAGGTCTATAGCACTACACATCTGTTCGACGTCCCTTCTTGAAAACGGGGATGACCTGTGACCTTTTCCGATCCTTTGGAACGCTTCGCTCTTCTAGAGACCTACTGTACACCGCTGCAAGAAGGGGGGCAAGTTCCTTGGCGTACTCTGTGTACAATGGAACTGGTATCCCATCAGGTCCAGCGGGCTTTCCTCTTTTGAGCGATTTTAATTGTTTCTCTATCCCATACAATATGTTCGGTAGTGGTGGGCAGGAAATCACATATATGTTACAAATCACAGTGATTCAGAAGTCACTGATATCACAATAACAATTTTACAGAATCTTACTGCGATTTCAGTCATAATTAGCAGTCGGAAGTAGCATTTCACACTCAACGCCGTGTGCCATCTCTTGGCGGAATTTAGTACTTCGTTATAAGAATCTTGGGTCTCACGAGATCAATGTACTGTGAGTGCCTACTGTATGACAACATGCACTTTCAGCATCAGTTATGGTTGGTCAAACACAGCTGTGACTCCAGATGTATTATATCAAAAAGAAGCAACATCGCCTTTTTCTCCCGAAAATATCATTTAGAGACAAGTAACCTAAAAAACGTGTTTGATTCTGCTTCCAAAAAGACAGTTGTAGTTAATACCCCACATGCCTACAGGACTTAGCAATGTGAACACAGCAGAACTCAGACATCCGTATAAGTACAATGAAATGAAAACAATATTATTGAGTCATATGAATGCCTCACTTTTGTTCTGACACAGTTCTGGACTGGAGAAAAATATTACACCTGGTGTTCTACATGGTAACTGCACACCCAAGAACTTTTTTCTGACATTACTGCCACCTACACAATTAAGCATTTTCTGCGTTACCTTCAGGTACTGCACTTACATTCCATATTTAACTGAAAGACCTGTACTTCCCACTTTCACATCAAAAGTCCCAAAACGCATACTCTAGATCTCATGTTATGCTACAGGTCAGTGTCACCACACCAAGGTTGCGGAGAAAGCGGGGGAAGGGGGGGGGGGACACATCACTCTCCAACAAGTCTTTACCATTAATTAAATGGAAGAAAATTTGCGGGTATAGAATGGCTTAAGACGGGAAAAATGACATTTTCATTATTAACTCATTTAAGATCACCTAATAACTTCAATTAAAGACAATTCAGTCACTCATTCCGCACACTTATTTCACAATTATAGCACTTTTAAGGTGCATGTCCTCTAAGAGTGGTGGGCTATGGTCTCAGGCCCTCCCTTGGGTTTTACTCGGCATCCATTCTGCCCACAAGGATGACCTGAGTGCATCGCTGGCAGAGATCCTTTATGGAGAGCCCCTCCTCTTGCCAGCGGAATTCGTGGAAGACGCACCGCCAGTTGACGCCATCGACCTTCTGGCACTTATGGAATGGGTGCGTGCACAAGTCATTCACCTACGACCACCCCCAACTCGCCCTTATACCACACCGCTGTTGTTCGTCCACAAGGACCTGGCATCATGTGAATTCGTGATGCTGCGCAACGACCCCGTGCGTGTGGCTTTGCAACCACCTTACTCGGTGCTGCATCGCACCTTACGTTGCGGAGTGAATACCATCATAATATATCTCAATGGACAACCTCAAACAGTTTCTGTTAACCGCTTAAGACCGGCATGGTCTCTCTCCCAACAGCATTCCGACGCTTCCGATCTGCCTGCCATCGCCGCCGCCACGCCTGCTGTCGCCGCCGACGTGACCTCGTGCGACGTTTCACTGTCTGTGCAGGAGTCCGACACATGTGACCCTGTCGGCCCGGTTTCCAAGGCGCCCACTTCTCCCGCTGGAGGCAGCTTTCAACCGCTGCTCTGGCACAAAGATTTTGTGTTCGAGTGAAGAAGCTTCCCTCTGCAGGTCTGCACTTGCGTGGGAGGGGGGGGGGGGGGAGAGTGGGGGGGTCGGCCTCTGTGGCGCCTCTCGCGTGAAGCACCATATCTTTGGACTCGATCATCTTTGATTCATCTTTGTCTATGCCCACTTGGCCCACAACGTTTGTACTGCCATGTTGTATTCGCTTTCTTCTGTACTCCGTCTTCAGGACACGAGTGGCCTACCGGTACCATCCGACCGCCGTGTCATCCTCAGAGGAGGATGCGGAGAGGAGGAGCATGGGGTCCGCACACCGCTCTCCCGGGTGTTATGATGGTATTCTTGAGCGAAGCTGCTACTATTCCGTCGAGTAGCTCCTCAATTGGCATCACGGGACTGAGTGCACCCCGAAAAATGGCAACAGCACATGACAGCTTGGATGGTCACCCATCCAAGTGCCGACCATGCTCGACAGCGCTTAACTTCGGTGATCTCACGGGAACCGGTGTATCCACTGCAGCAAGGATTCGCTTTCTGCTGTGCTAAAATAAATGTATATTGGACATCTTAAGTGTGTTATTAATGCCGTATGACACATAATAGCCACAAGTTGTCTTGAATCTTCACGATTCTCTCTCAAGAGCCTTGATGTGGATAAATACATACAGCAACGAGTAATCAGAGTCAGAACTGCGTCTGCAAAATCACAAGGATTATTAAACATTTTTGCTGTCACTAAGTAATGTAATTGACAGAGTAGTATTGCTAATATTTGCTGTAATGAAAGCCACTCAATGGGGGGATGTTTAATATTTGCAAGAATGATCTCACTTAAGTAATTAAGTTCATTGAAACACTAACCATTCATCTAACAAAGACAGTCTAAAGTTGCAGTGGCAATTTCTCCAGATCTGTTTTTGACAACGATATTTTGAATTATGGCTACCTGAGTGACTGAAACGTAGTTCAGGTACCTGTGAACATAATAATACATTAGAATTCGTTTTCTAATCATGAAATATTACGGTACTGTATGGCTACTATTATTACACTATTAATATTGTGACAATTGTTTCTTTAATATAAAATTAAAAGCAACGAAAGAACAAATATAAAACATGAACAGTTTTCTTGACATGCAGTTTTCCGTGTGGAAAAGTGTAACTTTTTCATACGGTGATAAATCGCAGGAGTCACAGAAATCATCTGAAGTCGCAGAAATAGCTGTGGTAGAGTGGAGAGAGTTACAAGACCTGGATTCATTAACTGCGATTCTTAACTGCGACAAATCACAGTTAAGAATAACATATGCTGAAAAGTAGCATTCACAGAAATCACTGATACCGGAAAATCACAGTTTAGCCCTTGTTCGGTTTTGTGACAAGCACGAACACCCTCGGTTCTACTGTCCGAAGATTCAATTGTACACATATGACGCAGATATTAGAATGCATCACATTTTTCTTTTAATATTGACACTTCCTCCAAAGAAAAATAAAAGGTGGGTACTGACTTTCACATGGATTTAATCTTCTGCACTTCAGTTCTTTCACACAGCATCCAGAGTCGAACCCTTTCCAGTGCCTTGGTTAGCAGATCAGCTAACTGGTTGGTCCCATCAATGCGTTCTAATTCAAGATCCCCATTCAAGAATCTTTCTCTGACAGAGAAGCGACAGACTTCTATGAGCTTTGATTTTCGATGATATGTTGGTTTTTTTGGCTAGGTTTACTGTAGTAGCATTGTCAAATACAGTGTGGGAGGTTTCACTTATTTGAAAATTCCAACCAGTTCTTGCAACAACATTTTTAACCAGATTAGTTGCTTTGCTGCTTCACTGACTGAAATTATTTTTGCTTCCATAGTCGATGTTGCCAATGTATTTTGTAATTGACTGATGCATCATACACCTCCATGACCGATAGTTGCAATAACACTTGTCGCCGAACGTCTCGTGTCCTTGTCACCAGCATAATCAGCATCACTGTAGACTTTCAGCCTCTCTTTTTTCTCGTACTTTATTCCATAGTCCACTGTATAACTTCAAGTACCTAAAAACTCGTTTTACTTGTTTCCAGTCTTGAACTGTATGATCTTTCATCGCACTGGCTGTTTTGTTCACTGCAAAAACAATGTCTGGATGTGAGACTGTAGTCAAATACATCAAACAACCCACTTCCTGTCAATAAAGAAATTTAGCTGTGATCTTCTCTTTGACATTATTTTCTTCACATCCACTTGGAGCAGAAACTCCATTAGACTCAGTCATTCCAAACCTTTTCAGAATTTCATTTGTGTAGTCTCCTTGGTTCACTGCTATTGACCCATCTTCATTTTGCTGCATCTTCATACGCAAAGAGGTTCTTGAGAGACCCTCTAGTTGTATAAATCTCTAGCTTCAGCACTTTCATAAACTCTTCAATATCTGCTCTGTTGCTGGCTTCAACCAAATCATCATGAACATAGATTGCAACATATAGACAGTTCTTGTTGCTCTGATGGTAGAAGAGACATGGATCAGCATCACTGTTTTTAAATCCAGCTCTCATTATGAAGTCTAGGAAACCTTTCTTCCAACAACATGGTGCCTTTTCGAGACCATGCAGACTTTTCTTCAGCAAACAAACGCGCCCAGTACCATCTTCAAAACCTTCAGGTTGTTCCACGTATACATCTTCTTCAAGTACCCCATCTAGAAAAGCTGTTTTGGCATCAAACTGGTCGAGCTCCAATTTCTCCGCAGCAGCCACTGCCAAAAGAGTTCGAACTGTATCACAAAGCACGACAGAGCTGAACGTTTCTTCATAGTCGGTTTCTAGTCTTTGTACATGTCCTTTGGCCAAAAGTCGATCTTGATGCGAACTTTCCCATTTTCTTCCGGAAGACTCGCCGATTTTAGAAAATCCGTACACCACTTGGACACTCAACTAATATACAAGAATTATTCTCTTTCAGGGAATTTAATTCTTCGTGAATGGTGTCTAGTCACTGATTTTCACTGCTCGACTCGAAAGATTCTGCATATGAGCTTGTATCCTTGTCTCTGATGATAGGACTTACTTTACTTTTTCGTGTCCGGAAACTACAATTTGTTTGCCCCTTATTGGGCAATGTCCAATGCTTCTTCTTTAGCCAGCCTTAGATCGTCGAGGGTGCATCTGACAGGCAGGGCACTGTAGGAGATGTTCCATGTACTGTCGAGTGCCGCAGTCTCATTTGTCGTCATTTTCGTCCAACAAACCCCATTTGATCAGATTAGATTTCACAGGAGCCACCCCAGTTCTGATGCGGTTAAGCATTCTCCACGTTTTCCAATCACCAGAAACGCCGCTTGGTAGGTGCTCTCTCAGTGGATAGTAGATGGGGGGCTCATCTAAGGCGCAACTTAGGAAACGGCATCTGGATTTGAGTCTGCTGGGGCCACACTCTAGGCCAAATATTGAGTGACGGGCATCAAAGGTTTGTTTTAGCTTCTCGGTATGTTCATGGGCTTTCATACGTGAGTCAGGGTTTGTGAAACCTGCGTCCCTGTGAAGATTTTCTATGGGTGTAGGTTTCATGCAGCCTGTCACTATCCTGCATGTTTCATTGAAGCTAATATCTACCTTTTTTGCGTGGGCGGATCTGCACCATACTGGGCAGGCATATTCGGCAGTTGAGAAGCACGAAGCTTGGGCTGAAGTTCTGACCACGGTAGGTTTGGCACCCCATTTGCTGTTGGACAGCTTTCTTATTAGGGAATTTCGTGCTTCTACATTTTTGCGTGTTTTTTCGCAATGATATTTGTATGCCAATGTTCTGTGCAGCACGACGCCAAGTTAGGTGCGAGTATCTGTGTGTTCTAATAATGTCCCATCCCAGGTAACATTGGGCCTGTACTTTGCCTGCCTCGAGTTCAGATGGAATGCCCTCGCTTGAGTTTTGGAGGGATTGGGTTTTAGAGAGTTCTTTTTGTAGTAGGTTGACATTATAGAAAGGGCGGTTTCTAGTTTGTCCTCGATGGCTTCGAACCTGTTGCCTTGAACTGTTATTGCCAGGTCGTCTGCATATACAAAAGTTTTGGTTTGATGAGAGAAATAACAGCCATGCACACATAATCTCCACTGGTCATCCATTCTGGTTTCTTCTTCTCGCGTTTGCTTCTTCGTCTCTCACTCAAAGCTTCGCTTCCTCCAGAACGTGATACCATATCCAAAACCTTCTTCCTTCTCATTACTTCCTCCATACTTGACATTGTTCCAAGTGTTCTTCCATTTCATTTACTCTTTCTGTTCTCTCGTCATGGCTGACAGCTTCTGACTGCCTTTTCTCATCATAAGTCTGATTAGGCTGAATCTGTTGAACAGTGTCTTCACCAGCAACTTCCGCAGAGCCAACAAATTCAGCAGCACTGGTAAGCAGATTGCATACAACTACATGCCTGAATTTTGCGTCATGACTTGGTACAGCTTTTCATTGAGATGGTATCCAGACCCTAAAGCCACCTCTGTCATTTACGCACCCCACCAGATGTCAAAGCACAGCTTTGTCTTCAAAATTTCGAGGAAAATTCTCATTCAGATGCACATAACATTCTGTTCCAAAGATTCTCATATGATCCAGGTTTCCTGCTGGTCGTCCATATCACAGCTCATACGGAGGCCTGTTTTCAGTAGAAGACTTCCCAGTGCGATTTAAAACATATGCAGCAGTATGCATGCTTCTGCCCACAGTTCCTTTGGCACTCCACTGGGGTTCAACATAGAACGTGCACACTCCTCAACAGTGTGATTTTCTCTTTCTGGAACACCATTTTGCTGCGGTGTGTCAGCTGGAGTGATGCAATGCTCTATGCCTCTGCTTGCCAACGATTCCGAGACCTCCTTGTTACCGAATTCTCTTCCTCCATCGCACATGAACTGTTTGACAACATGGTCATTTGTCTTGGTTTCATTCAGCAACTGTTCCAACACCATCCTGACTGCACTTTTCTGCTTAAGAAAGAAAATTTTACGGAACATGCTAAAATCATCTTTGAGACATTAATAGCGAGCGTTTCCGAGAGACTCTGTAGACCTATGCCAATTTATGTCAGCATGGATTTGTTCACCTGTAGCCATTGGTCGATTCATTCTATTCCTAAATGGCAGTCTTTGCATTTTTACGAGGACACATCCGTCACAGAATTCTTCTTTGCGCCCATCCACACTGATGTTAAAAAAAATTGGCTCGGAGCACTATGCGACTTAACTTCTTAGGTCATCAGTCCCCTAGAACTTAGAACTAATTAAACCTAACTAACCTAAGGACATCACACACATCCATGCCCGAGGCAGGATTCGAACCTGCGACCATAGCGGTCGCTCGCCTCCAGACTGTAGCGCCCAGAACCGCACGGCCACCCCGGCCGGCCACTGGTGTTCATCTGCTTCAAAATGCATTTCACAATGTTGATGTCCAAATCTCTCGTGGTAAACTTGCAGCATATCCGACGGTGTTACCAAATTCATTTGAGCTGCCTTTACTGGTTTAACGACATGGAAGTCAAGAACATAGTGAGCATGGCTGACATGACCAGTCATCATTGTTTGCCCAGTCACTTTGTCTTCAGTTTCGACACTTTCTCAACAAGTCCAGAGAAAAAACCTGTTCGCACAGCTGCTTTGACAGAGAACAAGTGAGCACTCAGTTCAGGGACGTATAGTACATCTCCCAATTCACCGACTTGTCTGGCATTATTCAACTGCATTTCATTTTTCACAGTTCCATGTCCATGAACCAACATTCTTACAGCTCTCTTCCCAATAGAAAACTTTTCAAGGATGGCGAATTTAGTATATGATACGAAATATTGTTTATTTGCAGTGATGCGATGTGTGGCACCACTGTCGGAAAACCAACTGTCAATTTCAACACAGTTTTCGACTGAAGCACTGAAAACACCTGAGAAAAATGCAGCATTCTTTTCCATGTTCTTTTCAGAATGGTTGATGCGAGTGTTATCCGTCTTTTTCGGTGGACACACTGCTCCCCAGTGGCCTACCTGCCCACGTTTGTGACAAGGAAATCTTCGTTTCGCACGTTCAGTATCACAGATTTTATTTCGCTGAATTTTCTTGTTAGTGCAACTGCGTGTAACAAACGCAGCAAGTTCGACCATACTTTGATCACGCAATTCAATTGTGCACAATTATTCACTCAAAAGGTTCACACTTTGCTTTTCAGATCGAATCGTGTTCCACAAGTCCTTGAAATTGTCATTGTTTCCTGGGTCTGGAGAGAATTCGGCCACTTAAAATTCTTTCAGACAAAACATTTTCACTGTGCTTCTGCAATTCGTCGTTCAAATCCACAGAAAGCATCTGCAGTTTCGCGGACGTGTGTGCTCTTTGGCGTCACGTTTAACATGAAAAAGTGCTTCTCTCAACAGGTTCATACGTTGTGGACAGCTTCGTTCGTTTTGTGCATGTAACTTATCCCAAATTTCACATCCATGGGTGCATATTAACACAAGCTTGGCAACAGATTTTCCTGATGCACTTGCTAGTAAAGTTGCTGCTTTCGCTTCGACTTTCAACCACTGCTCATGTGCCGCCATTTTCTCGGCGACCGCATCGTGCGGCAATTCAGGACACTTGTACGTGCCGTTTACGGTCTCTTCGAGCTCACACACTCGCAACAGCATCGACACGTGCCGTTTCCACCTCACCCAGTCTTCAGGTGCTTAGGGTTTTACCACTTGTGTTTTGTAATCACCAACGACCGGTTGTCTTTTTCGTCGCACACACAAACAACAGGCAAATTCGAGTTATTTTAGCCACGATCGAAAAGAATTGCTTCGCGGCTGTTCACACGCGGTCTGGGCCAGTAACCTGCTAAGATTATTTATTTTAAACAGACTACAAGGTGCATAACATTTACAAAAACACGGTTCCTCACAGATACACACAATAGGTTCGGATGACCGCCCTCGGCTCTGGGTAGCACTCATTTCAGTCTTATAGGTGAGGAGAGCCGTACGTCAGCGTGACGTAGGCACGCGTCATCATGAGTTTCACGAGTTGCCCTATCGACTGTTGTGTGCATTCTGTATACATCGACTGTTGTGTGCGTCTTGAATCTGCCCTGTTCATTGTTCCTAGTTGATTTACAACATGAAGCAAAATTAAATGGAACTAGATGGTTTAATATTTCCAGCAACATTCGGAATTACTTCCAACTTCAGTTTCTCAGTTTAACTTTTCTGCCCACATGAATTATGTACAATGCGTTGGCTTTTATAAAAATACGAAACACTAATTTCTCCCTATTTCACGTTTTTATCCACATGATTTATCCACGATTAATCGGACGAAAAAATGCCTACACACTTTCATTATAGTTATGATAACTTCATTCAGATATTCGTAATGTTCATGAAACACACAATAACATCACACATTCTTTGGATTGCAGCTTACTAATTAATTATTACATGTTTCTATCCACAGGATTTAGACACGATTCATTGTGTGTGTTTTTTTTTTTTCTTTTTTTTTTTTAATGGGGTGGTATTCATTTCAGGCTAGAAAAGTAACAAGACACTTTCGTTATGGTTATGATTCCTTCATTCAGATATTCGTCATGTTCATGAAACACACAGTAACATCCCACATTCTTTGGATTGTAGCTTAATAATTAATTATTTCACGTTTCTATTCACACGATTTATGCACGATTCATTTGATTTTTTTAAAAATTTATTAAAAGCTTTTTTTTTTACTTTTGTTATGGTTCCCTCGTTCAGACATTCATTTTGTTCCTGAAACACATAATAACATCCCATATTGTTGGGATTACAGCTTAATAATTAATTCAACTGGGATGAGCGTAACAGATAACTCCTGTTACTTCGCTTGTACACGTGTATTTACATTTAGCTTTGACGTTATCGGCACAACCGCAAAGATCGATATACGCACTCATGTAGTACGATTAGGTTATTTACGTCCGATGACGTAGTATTACGTCACTATGACGTAGGGTTCTCCTCACCTAGCGTGAGATGAATGCTACCCCTCGGTTCTACTACCCAAACATTCAATTGCACACATATGACAAAGATATGAAAATTCGCATTACATAGATATTACAACACATTTCTTTTTTCCTTCAGTAGTGATAATTCTATTCTGAAGTCGCAAACACCCTCATTGACAATTATTCACATACTGTTTATTATGTCTTGTTTTTAGAAACGCTTTTGTGTGTACACTAATAGTTCTGAAAGTTTCAAACTACAACTTTAACTGTAGTTACGTCTAAGATTCATACAAGAATATTTTATACTTTGTCAAAACATAATTTGCAAATAAAGCTGTAAGCAGTTTGATATCCTGCTGTATTCTCCCTCCTCAATACTACCAAACTAATGGCAAGAAAACTGTTTGTAAAGTACTGCTGCTTGGTGTAATACGTAGCATGATGCAGTGTAGTCAAAATAAAGCTTGCCTGGAAAATACCTGAGGGTGAAATGAAATGCATTGACTAAGTTAAGTGAATAAAACATAACAGAACTGCTAATGTGGTATGTTGTCTAAATGTTACCTCAAAATGCCTGTCTCAGGACTTTATACCAATTATTTTGCCCCCACTTACTGTCATACTTTTCTTCCAAGTAGCTCTCTCTGGTGCAAGTTAAGTGTATTACTCTTTGTTCTTACGAAGAGTAGCTCGTTGTTGTTGTAGTCTTAAGTCCTGAGACTGGTTTGATGCAGCTCTTCATGCAACTCTATGCTGTGCAAGCTTCTTCATCTCCCAGTACCTACTGCAATCTACATCCTTCTGAATCTGCTTAGTGTATTCATCTCTTGGTCTCCCTCTACGATTTTTACCCTCCATGCTGACCTCCAATACTAAATTGGCGATCCCTCAGAATATGTCCTACCAACCGATCTCTTCTTGTAGTCAAGTTGTGCCACAAACTCCTCTTCTCCCGCAGGCTTGTGTGGCCATGCAGTTCTAGGCGCTTCAGTCTGGAACTGCGTGACCGCTATGGTCGCAGGTTCGAATCCTGCCTCGGGTATGGATGTGTGTGATGTCCTTAGATTAGTTAGGTTTAAGTAGTTCTAAGTTCTAGGTGACTGATGACTACAGATGTTAAGTCCCGTGGTGATCAGAGCCATTTCAACCCTCTTCTACCCATCTAATCTTCAGCATTCTTCTGTAGCACCACATTTTGAAAGCTTCTATTCTCTTCTTGTCCAAACTATTTATCATCCATGTTCCTCTTCCATACATAGCTACACTCCATACAAATACTTTCAGAAACGACTTCCTGACACGTAAATCTATGCTCGATGTTAACAAATTTCTCTTCTTCAGAAACACTTTCCTTGCCATTGCCAGTCTACATTTTATATCCTCTCTACTTCGACCATCATCAGTTATTTTGCTCCCCAAATAGCAAAACTCATTTACTACTTCAAGTGTCTCATTTCCTAATCTAATTCGCTCAGCATCGCCCAATCTAATTAGACTACATTTCATTATCCCCGTTTTGCTTTTGTTGATGTTCATCTTATATCGTCCTTTCAAGACACAGTCCATTCCGTTCAACTGCTCTTCCAAGTACTTTGCTGTCTTCTGTCGGATTTTTTCTTTTGTTTCCTTTACTGCTTGCTCAATATACAGGTTGAATAACATCAGGGAGAGGCTACAACCCTGTCTCACTCTCTTCCCAACCACTGCTTTCCTTTCATGCCCCTCGATTCTTATAACTGCCATCTGGTTTCTGTACAAATTGTAAATAGCCCTTCGATCTTTGTATTTTACCCCTGCTACTTTTATAATTTGAAAGAGAGTATTCCAGTCAACATTGTCAAAAGCTTTCTCTAAGTCTACAAATGCTAGAAACGTTGGTTTGCCTTTCCTTGGTCTTTCTTCTAAGATAAGTCGTAAGGTCAGTATTGCCTCACGTGGTCCAACATTTCTACGGAATCCAAACTGATCTTCCCCGAGGTGTGCTTCTACCAATAAGAGTAGTTCAGTGGGCACTATTTTGTTGATGTGATCCTCCAGTTTCATGTGGACATTATATACATGCAAACATATTAGTACTGTCTCTCATCCACAGATTAAAAGTAAATGTTGTATATACTATTTTGTTTGAAGAAAGGCATAATTTTGTATATCTTACTTAAATTAGAATCAATCTGTTTTTGTGCTCCTTGATGAGCTTGCTGCAGTAAGCTTTATACCTTGCAGCAACTACACATTATGTCAGATGCTCAGTTCAGCCTTTTTGCTGCCAGCCAGGATTCATGCTCAAAGAGTGACGTGCGATGTAAAATATCATACATAGTTAGTATCATCTTAGTGAGATGTTTATCATTTGGCTAACTATTGAATTGTTATAGTTAAAATTGTGGAAAGTGTAACTTTACTAAGGATTTTGACAATGCGAGAGATTCCCACCATACTGAAGGAGTCACCTTTTTACTTGGCAGGATCTCTACACCTGACAGGGAAGTGCTGACAATGTGTGTTGGTTTATACCATAAGAATTAACGTTATCTGCTCTTGCTTCACATCATGGTTTACAGGGAAATTTAGAAAACTCGCTGTATAAAAATAAGTAAAGCATCATGTTTTTTATGGTGATGTGAAAATTAGTGTTTTTAATAAAGGAAGAAAATGATTTGTGTATTTTGTTTCTGTTCATACCTTTATCCTAGTACAGTAAGCTAACAAACCTTAGTTGAAATATCCAGTTGATTATTTCAATATTAATGTGGATTTTGTGAATTTTCTTGGTTTTGCTACTTTTTGTAATTGAAATGTCAGTACCAACTGAAGTCCTGTATGAAAGTGAATTTGTTAACACTGTTGTACAGTATTGTTAGTCTTTTGGCACTCCATACATTGTACTGAAATCTTTATAATGGCTTTTTTGCATATTTATCATTTGTGGCAAAATGTTGAATTGTAATTTTCACATATTATAGTATTCCCAGAAATTTTTCTTCTCTAATACTCCACAGCTATCTAGGTTTGTTAGCACTCTGAGTATAAGGTATATGCATTTGTAATACCACTGAAAGCACCATCAAAGAATGCTAATTTTGCTGTGAGGGATTGTCCTTAATCAGTTATTTTGCAAATGTCATAAACAATATTTCAGACTCAAAATCTGCCAGGAGCAAATGAATATTAGATAGGAAAACTTAAATATTAAGAGCCCAGCGCGATTAACATTTATTTTGTATTTAATTTTGTTAGTGTGAGAATTATGAACTCTGTGTGTTGCAAAACCCACAAATGAAGCAGCTCAAGACAATTGCATCCTAGTTTCCTTTGATTGCAACACAATTAAAATAGAACCATATTATATTAGTATACATGCTGGAACCAAGTTATAACTATGCAAAAAGTTTGTTGATTATATATATTGCAGTTATCCATGCTAGTCTATCCCATGCAAGTCTCATCATCTCCACATAGCAACTGCAACCTATATCCATTTGAACCCGCTTTTTGCACTGAGCTGGGGTGTGCCTCTACAAGTTACCCTCTCTCCCTCCCCCAGCTCCCTTCATCCCACTGTTACCAAGTTATAACTATGCAAAAAGTTTGTTGATTATATATATTGCAGTTCTCCATGCTAGTCTATCCTGTGCAAGTCTCATCATCTCCACATAGCAACTGCAACCTATATCCATTTGAACCCACTTATTGCACTGAGCTGGGGTGTGCCTCTACAAGTTACCCTCTCTCCCTCCCCCAGCTCCCTTCATCCCACTGTTACCAAACTCATGACTTCCTGATTCTTAAAGGCGTGTCTTAATAATCCTGTCTCACAGTCAAGCTGTGCCATAAATTTTGTACTCCACAATTCAATTCAGTACCACCATCTGATCTAATCACATAATTTTCAGCATTCTTCTGTAACACTACATTTCGAAAGCTGTCATTTTACACATTCCAAAAACAAATGAACTTTTAGATTGCAGAACCACTTGTTTCATCTGCCTAAATGAACAGTGGCATAACAGTAGTGATAAGACCAACCTATAGCATTACTTGAGATCAAAGTTAGGTTGAAAAGTGACAATTTGATTGAAAGCTGACATAAGTAACAAAGCAACATAAATAGTTGCAACATGGTGATATGTAATATAATTTGTGTCCTGTTCATGTCATATTTAATGCACTATTCATTACAAAAACAAACTATAAGGCAAATTCAGATAGACTATATTGGATAATAGACAAATGCATACTAAGTGTTTTGGTGCACCTACATATGTCATACGTGAGTGTTTGTTGCATATACATACCTTGTACTTAAAAAATGAAACAGAAATGTGTGGATAGCTGCTGATATATATCAGTATTGGCATAAATTTGTCCACACCGTATATCAGACTGTAATGTTGAGACATTTGGAAAGTTTTTGGTGGAAATTATCTTATATTTTGAATATGCAAGATACTAACTTTTGGGGATATAAATGATGATGTAGTACTCAAGTCGTGCAAGGAAATTAATTTTCTTAATATGCTAATATCATGTGACCTATATTTCATTAATAATTCAAGTAGACAATTTTCATCTCTTACTAATGTAATCATGAATGTTGAGAAAAAATCGGTAAGAACTTGGGTTGTTCAGTATTTCTGTCTTTATCTCCCCCTAAAAGTAACAAGAGTGTTATGGTGGCCCACCTCCAATACACGGGTTTTAGTGACGGACCAACCTGTTGCATATCTTGAGGGCGAGATGTGGTTGGAAGTTGACAGTTTGGTTGTGAGTGCAAGGGGGCTCCGTTATGTAGCTTTTTACCAATAAAGGTATATGGTTAAAATTAAAAACCAAAATGCCTGCAGCACATATCTGTGAAACATAAACTTCTGAATGATGAGAACATTGAGAATTACAGGACACAGTTAAGAATGAAAAATCTTATCTTGATACATTTACATTATTTATCAATGCACTCAGGTAGTAAGAAATAATAAATCAGCAACCAGGCAACATGAGTTCACAGCTGTGTATAAGCGGTTCATATCTGACCTGCAAGGGCTAGAATTATAGTCAGTCATAGTTTCTCATGAAAAATTTAAAAAAGTGATGTAGAAAAGTAAATTACATAGTGTTAAAAAATAAATACAAGGCAGATATTAGATTCAAAGAATGCAAGGTGAATGTTAAGTCCACCAATAATTATCAAATATTGTAAAGGTGAATGAAATGGATAGAAGTAAGAATAGTGAAATACTTCCTCTATAGTTGGTATCACACCATATGCTTTCAGTAGTTACTTGATTAATGCTTGTGATTTGAATAATATTAATGCACGAAAAAAGTAAATTTAAAAACAACATTACAAAAAGGATAAATTGCTACTCACGTAGGAGCTAACATGCTGTGTTTCAGACAGGCACAATTTGAAAGACCGTTACACTACTAGCTATGCTTTAATCATTGCACAGCTTTTTATATTAGTATGACTACCAATCAGCCAGCCATTGGAATGAGTGGCTACCACTAAGAGTAAAGTGAACCATCCTGTGGCCCAACATGCAGCTGAACATAATATGCTTGATTGCAATGGATGCTCACATAACCTTGGTCATGTGAATCCTCCAATCCACCACTAGCTTTCCTGAAATGCACAGATGGCAGTTACCCTTACAACATACCCATCATTTCCATAATCATCCTGGCCTCAATTTCAGGTAACACACCATTCCTGGCCCCTCTACCCAACGGTTTCCCCTTCCTCCATCCTCTCATCCCCTCCAATTCACATCGCCTTCAGCGTGTGCTGCTTTCCATGGGCTGATACAATCATGCCAGCCCATATGCCTGCCGCCTCTCTCTCCTGTATTCCTGGTCAGCAAACCCTCTTAGCTGCTGGCCACCCACCACCCAGGCCCCCACCTTGCCTCCCTCTATCCTCATCTCCTGACACTAGCCCCATCACAAACAGCCCACCTGCCACAATATAGCATAGGCACTGTCAGCTGGCACCATGTGGAGGCATACATTTGTGTGGATGTGTGTGTTTCTCTCTAGATCATCAAAGGATAACTCCAGAATCTAGCAAGTTTTCCTTCCTTTGTGAGTGCCTATTGAAAACCCAAAGCTTGTGCCTTTCATTGAGTGGTCTCCGTTCCTTAAGCCTAAAGTATTTACATTCTACAAGAACTTTCCTACAACATTCAAACCTCTTTTTATAACACAATTCAGTTACAAACAGCCGAAACGCTATACAGCACTCTACCGAGTATTCGTAGTTCTTGGGGAATTCCATGAGGAATGGAATGGTAGATAGTCAATTATTTTTGCAGTTTAGCAATAAAAAAGACCAAGGATCATTATAAATGACATTTTTACTGTTTTTTCTACATAAGCAAAGACAGACAATTTTCTTCATTTAACAGTTTATTTTTTATACATATGGTGAGGTGTAAATTGCATAAGAAAGCCTTCTAGTACCAGAATGACATAATTCAGACATGCATATTCTTCTCATTTATAGTAGCCTATGACAATAAATCAGATCATGAATTTCACAAAACTTCTTTTATGGATAAGAATAAATGGGGAGTGCATGGTATAGAAGATAAATACATTAAACAAATAATTACCCAACGAAATTTTAAAAATATCTCCAGCAATGGAACCGCACTTTCACTTGAAAATTACCAATATCACTCTGCATTACTAATGCATGGGAAAATGATTTACAATTTTCAGAGCGTAGATATAAAAGAAGTTTATGTTGTGACATATTCCACTTGTAATTTTTGCAAAATCCTAATCACCAGATATGTACGTGTTTCCCAGCTTTGCAGATACTTCAGACTGCATGCTTTACATTTTCACCAATCCTATCCATTACATCTTTGCCATGTGATGTGGCAGTCAAGTACCATGAATTACTTATCCCAGAGCATTCTCTGAAAAGTCGCCAGTTGGCAAAGAGGAAATGCAGCTTAAATAGACTGGCTGCACCATCACTACAATAAACTTCCAATGACACACTACATAAAAATGCCTTTATCACTTAGGCTTAGTTCACTGTGACATTCAAAGATAGCCAAGATTCTGCTGCAGTAAATACAAAGTGAGTAAAGGCTATATTGTCAGTGGGCTACATTGAGTTTATTTGTAATTTGGCGTCTGCAGTGTTTCCCTGCAGAAAGTAGTGAATTATGGAATAAGAACTGTACTTCAAAATAAAGGACCACATTGTACGTATAGTATGCATCCATTTACTCATTTTACACCAAAATTTTATTAAAGAGAATTATTAGCTCACCTGTCAGTAGTAACTCTTCAGACAGACTGTATACAGGCTTCTTCTCTCTGAAAATTATGCCCTTTGTTTATGGCACTTCCCTTCTTTACTTACGCGTTCCCTCCAATTTTTAATAACAGTACAGGAAACATATATCATCCTAATATTGCATTATAGCCAACATGTAACTTCATTTGATGTGCAACATCTTAATGGTTAGAGAATATCAGTCATTCAGTTATAAAATTGTCATTCTATCAGTCCATTTATATCATTAAATTAGGATATGTGTGTCATTCCATTACAGTTATAAAATATAGTTAAAACGAATACTTTTTTCCCTGCTGTGAGCCTTCTATCCCATAAATCTGTACTTGCATGTCTATTTTCGGCCTCCCATATAATTGCACTGATAGCCCATTGAAAAATAAATAGCAAAAGATAGCAATAAAAAGTAAATCAACCTGGGGATTTTTTAATTAAATAAAGTCAATGAAAACTATTAAAATGGACTGGCTTAAGAGAGTCATACGGTTTTTCAGATGTAATTTGTTAACACAATTTATTACAATGCTTTGTTGTGTTACTTCATGAATTAGTCTGCAAGCGTAACTAGAATCAGAAATTCTAGACAAGTTATGAAGCCATTTGGTCAGTTCCATCGCTTCTAAACATAACAATTGAGCTTCAGATTTAAGAAAAAATACAGGGTGTTCCAAAAATGACCGGTATATTTGAAACGGCAATACAAACTAAACGAGCAGCGATAGAAATACACAGTTTGTTGCAATATGCTTAGGACAACAGTACATTTTCAGGCAGACAAACTTTCGAAATTACAGTAGTTACAATTGTCAACAACAGATGGCGCTACGGTCTGGGAAACTCTATAGTACGATATTTTCCACATATCCACCATGCGTAGCAATAATATGGCGTAGTCTCTGAATGAAATTACTTGAAACCTTTGACAACGTGTCTGGCGGAATGGCTTCACATTTAGATGAGATGTACTGCTTCAGCTGTTCGACTGTTTCTGGATTCTGGCAGTACACCTGGTCTTTCAAGTGTCCCCACAGAAAGAAGTCACAGGGGTTCATGTCTGGCGAATAGGGAGGCCAATCCACGCCGCCTCCTGTATGTTTTGGATAGCCCAAATCAATCACACGATCATCGAAATATTCATTTAGGAAATTAAAGACGTCGGCCATGCGATGTGGCCGGGCACCATCTTGCATAAACCACGAGGTGTTCGCAGTGTCGTCTAAGGCAGTTTGTACCGCCACAAATTCACAAAGAATGTCCAGATAGCGTGATGCAGTAATCGTTTCAGATCTGAAAAATGGGCCAATGATTCCTTTGGAAGAAATGGTGGCCCAGACCAGTACTTTTTGAGGATGCAGGGACGATGGGACTGCAACGTGGGGCTTCTCGGTTCCCCATATGCGCCAGTTCTGTTTATTGACGAAGCCGTCCAGGTAAAAATAAGCTTCGTCAGTAAACCAAATGCTGCCCACATGCATATCGCCGTCATCAATCCTGTGCACTATATCGTTAGCGAATGTCTCTCGTGCAGCAATGGTAGCGGTGCTGCAACACGGCGAACGGAAACCCGAGGCCGCTGTTGGATCACCTGCTGCAGTAGCTGCGCGTTGCCCTCTGTGGTTGCCGTATGCGGTCGCCCTACCTTTCCAGCACGTTCATCCGTCACGTTCCCAGTCCATTAAAATTTTTCAAACAGATCATTTATTGTATCGCTTTTCGGTCCTTTGGTTACATTAAACCTCCGTTGAAAACTTCGTCTTGTTGCAACAACACTGTGTTCTAGGCGGTGGAATTCCAACACCAGAAAAATCCTCTGTTCTAAGGAATATACAATGTTGTCCACAGCACACTTGCACGTTGTGAACAGCACACGGTTACAGCAGAAAGACGACGTACAGAATGGCGCACCCACAGACTGCGTTGTCTTCTATATCTTTCACATCACTTGCAGCGCCATCTCTTGTTGAAAATTGTAACTACTGTAATTTCGAAAGTTTGTCCGCCTGAAAATGTACTGTTGTCCCAAGCATATTGCAACAAACGGTGTATTTCTATCGCTGCTCGTTTAGTTTTTATTGCCATTTCAAATATACCGGTCATTTTTGAAACACCCTGTATGAACATGAAGAGCTCAGATGGAAACCCAGTTCTAAGCAAAGAAGGGAAAGCAGAAAGGTGGAAGGAGTATATAGAGGGTCTACACAAGGGTGATGTACTTGAGGACAATATTATTGAAATTGAAGATGATGTAGATGAAGGTGAAATGGGAGATATGATACTGCGTGAAGAGTTTGACAGAGCACTGAAAGACCTAAGTCGAAACAAGGCCCCGGGAGTAAACGACATTCAATTGGAACTACTGACGGCCTTGGAAGAGCCAGTCCTGACAAAACTCTACCATCTGGTGAGCAAGATGTATGAAACAGGTGAAATACCCTCAGACTTCAAGAAGAATATAATAATCCCAATCCCAAAGAAAACAGGTGATGACAGATGTGAAAATTACCGAACAATCAGTTTAATAAGCCACAGCTGCAAAATACAGACACGAATTCTTTACAGACGAATGGAAAAACTGGTAGAAGCCGACCTTGGGGAAGATCAGTTTGGATTCCGTAGAAATACTGGAACACGTGAGGCAATACTGACCCTACGACTTATCTTAGAAGGTAGATTAAGAAAAGACAAACCTACGTTTCTAGCATTTGTAGACTTAGAGAAAGCTTTTGACAATGTTGACTGGAATACTCTCTTTCAAATTCTGAAGGTGGCAGGGGTAAAGTACAGGGAGCGAAAGGCTATTTACAATTTGTACAGAAACCAGATGGCAGTTATAAGAGTCGAGGGACATGAAAGGGAAGCAGTGGTTGGGAAGGGAGTGAGACAGGGTTGCAGCCTCTCCCCAATGTTATTCAATATGTATATTGAGCAAGCAGTAAAGGAAACAAAAGAAAAATTCGGAGTAGGCATTAAAATCCATGGAGAAGAAATAAAAACTTTAGGGTTCGCCGATGACATTGTAATTCTGTCAGAGACAGCAAAGTACTTGGAAGAGCAGTTGAACGGAATGGACAGTGTCTTGAAAGGAGGATATAAGACGAACATCAACAAAAGCAAAACGAGGATAATGGAATGTAGTCGAATTATGTCGGACGATGCTGAGGGAATTAGATTAGGAAATGAGACACTTAAGGTAGTAAAGGAGTATTGCTATTTGGGGAGCAAAATAATTGATGATGGTCGAAGTACAGAGGATATAAAATGTAGACTGGCAATGGCATGAAAGCGTTTCTGGAGAAGAGAAATTTGTTAACATCGGGTATAGATTTAAGTGTCAGGAAGTCATTCCTGAAAGTATTTGTATGGAGTGTAGCCATGTATGGAAGTGAAACATGGACGATAACTAGTTTGGACAAGGAGAATAGAAGTTTTCGAAATGTGGTGCTACAGAAGAATGCTGAAGATTAGATGGGTAGATCACATAACTTATGAGGAAGTATTGAATAAGATTGGGGAGAAGAGAAGTTTGTGGCACAACTTGACTACAAGAAGGGATCGGCTGGTAGGACATGTTCTGAGGCATTAGGGGATAACCAATTTAGTACTGGATGGCAGCGTGGAGGGTAAAAATCGTAGAGGAAGACCAAGAGATGAATACACTAAACAGATTCAGAAGGATGTAGGCTGCCGTAGGTACTGGGAGATGAAGAAGCTTGCACAGGATAGAGTAGCGTGGAGAGCTGCATCAAACCAGTCTCAGGACTGAAGACCACAACAACAACACTAAAAAAAAACAAGGGGTAAAAGTAGCCTACAGGACAGACAACTCAACACCGAGAAAAATAAGTACAACCAACACAAGCAGAGACAAATACAACACATCTGGTATTTACCAACTAATCTGTCAGGACTGTAAATTGGTTTATATAGGGCAGATTCGCAAAAACTTAATTACTAGATACACAGAACACAGAAGAGCATTAAAAAGTAACAGCTGTGATTCCACATTTGCTAAACACCTCATGGACAAGAAACATAACCCAACAAACATCAACACTGATTTGAAAATTCTCAACTGCAGCAACAGCCCCCCACAAAAACTGACAATCGAAGAAAATTGTCGGATACAAAAAGCCATAGTGGAAGGAAAACAAGTGATAAGTGTATACACAGCTCTTTGCAATGGGACTCTGTTCTCTGCCCTCAAAGAATTATTAGACAAGACCAACCTATAGAGCTCTCACCCCCCCCCCCCCACCCCCACCCAGCCCCCCACGCCCCCTACCCCCCCCTACACACAAAATCCTAAAACCATTGTCTCTCTCTCTCTCTCTCTCTGTCTCTCTCTCTCTACACACAAACACACACGCACACACACACACACACACACACACACACACACACACACACACAGACTTAACTAACTTCAGACATAGAAATAACAATTTTCAAATTGTAATTTTGACTTAAGCAGTTACCTACTTTAAGGTGTATGTGGTTACAGATGACAAACTGTGGAACAAAACAGTCAATGTAGAAACACAACACATCAGAAAAACCACACCATGTGGTAAAAAGGTATGAATTTATAATTTGTGGTTTTTCAAATATCTGTAATTGCAATTTAAAAACTAATAGATCAAAAATAAACGCCCACTGAAGATGCTGCAACTGCAGTGAAGCATGTTTCGGTTAAAAAAGAAAATTGTGTTTTGCTAAAGACGGATTCTATCCATAGACATAGGTACTTTTAGATTGGCTGTTTGTTGGGCACTGTTGTTTGTCACCGTCATTTAAGTGGGGACCCTGCATCGCTGTGTGATTACTGCAGCCAACTATTGATAATAATGCTGATTTTATAACCATTAACGTTTCCTATCTGAATTATCAGATACTTTAGCAGAAACAGAATGAGCTGTAGACCACATTTTATGTTCTATTTCTTGTAGTAATGGTGCAAAGGAAATTTAATTTCCAACCATTTGAGCAAGCTCCTCAAAGTGGAGATGATTATTTTTAGCTTAGGCGCTGAGTACTATTGACCAATTTCATTCAGTAATTGGCCTTTTAAAGTAATGACATGGATGCTTATGACCTCAGTGGTTTTGCACTCTAAAGCACCAACGAACAAACAAAAAACCCATTGTTAAAGCTTTCAGTAGCTCAGAAAGGAGTTCAGCAACAACAAAAATTGACCATTTGCCCTCTAATAGAAACATTCTGACAGGTAGTAAAGCAAGTTTGGGATCTCATATACAATCAATTCCCCTGGACGTATTGCTACTTAAATACTGATAGCCAGTATAAATAAATGAAAGGCTAAAAAGGAGTTCATTAATGTTAAACAGTAATTACTTGTACACATCCTGTAAACAAACTTGTTAAATCATTTTGAAAAAAGCATTGTAGAAATGATCTGTCGGCCTTGTGATTAACAAATCATTGGTTTGAAACATTCAAATGTAGCATAAATGTTTTCTTTTGCCATGAATATGCGTGATCATTAGTGTTTTGGCCATGTTAGTTTTATGCAAGATGTGTTAAAAAGCTTCCCTCTCCATCACTTCATTCTCCCCTCCCCTCTAAATAAAGACCCACATAAGAAAAATACAGAAGCTTTGACTGCATCACTTTTTTTCCAGTTTTCTGAAGACCTATTAAATACTGGAGAGCCCAGTCTTCATGTAAAGAAAGATCCAGGACCTGAACTAAACTACATATTGGTGGCCATGACTCTGACCATGACGTAAGTTTTTGTATCAGCATTGTATTATGCACGATATTAAGTTGAAATATCATGACACGTAATGGGCCCTTAATAGTATGGAATTGTAGGTAGTGAACCATTGTAGCCTATGATAAAGTACAGGACCCAGCCACATAAATGTGACCACTGCCTATGTTAGATGTCAATGTGCATTAACTGCACACTGATGGCAGCACTGGATGTGAATTGTATATAAAACATGTCGATGGGAAACACCATAGTTGTTTTCGTAATGTGGGAACAGAAAAGGCATGCAAAAGGACATGATGATTGTCTTCCAGCCAAGTGTGGAAGAATTATACAGTTCAGATGCTACTGTGGTGGTTAAAGTATACTGAAGAGCCAAAGAAACTGGTACACCTGCGTGGTATCATGTAAGGCCCCCACAAGCTCACAGAATTGCCGCAACATGACATGGCAAGGACTCGAATAATGTCTCAAGTAGTGCCGGAGGGAATTGACACTATGAATCCTGCAGGGCTTCCATAAACCCAAAAGAGTATGAGGGAGTGGAGATCTCATCTGAAGAGCACGTTGCAAGATGTCCCAGATATGCTCAATAATGTTCATGACTGGGGAGTTTGGTGGCCAACGGAAATGCTTAAACTCAGAAGAGAGTCCTTGGAGCCACTCTGCAGCAATTCTGGATGTGTGGGGTGTCGCATTGTCCTGCTGGAATTATCCAAGACTGTCGGAATGCACAATGGACGTGAATGGAAACAGGTGATCAGACAGGATGCTTGCATACATGTCACCTGTCAGTCATACCATACTTACCAGGGGTCCCAAATCACTCAAACTGCACACGCCCCACACCATTACAGAGCCTCCACCAGCTTGAACAGTTCGCTGCTGACATGTAGTGCCCATAGATTCATGGGATTGTCTCCACATCTGTACACGTCCATCTGCTTGATACAATTTGAAATAACTCTTCCGACCATGCAACATGTTTCCAGTACTCAACAGTCCAGTGTCGATGTTGACAGCCCCAGGCTTTGTGTTGTGTAGTCAAGTGTATACAAAGTGGATGTTTGGCTCCAAAAGCCCATATTGATTATGTTTCATTGAATGGTTTGTGTGCTGACAGTTGTTGATGCCCCAGCATTGAAATCTGCAGCAAATTGTGGAAGGGCTGCATTTCTGTCACATTCAAAGATTCTCTTTAGTTGTCATTGGTTCCATTCTTACAGGATCCGGAATACTCATGAAATGATCGTACAGGAAAATCCCCACTTCATCACTACCTTAGAGAGGCTGTGGCGCATCGCTTGTGTGCATGCTGTAACACCATGTTCAAACTCACTTGACTCTTGATAACCTGCCACTGTAGCCACAGTACCCGATCTAACAAGTGTACCACACACTTGTTTCTTACATAGGCACTGACGATCGCAGTGCCATGTTCTGCCTGTTTACATCTCTCTGTATTTGAATACACATGCCTGTACTAGCTTCTTTGGCACTTCAGTGCATATTGTGCATGGAAAAATTGCACTATGCAAAACCAACACAGAGGCAGCTGTGGTGTACTATGGGCCATAGTTAAAAGGGGTGAACAGTGACTGCGGAGATGTGTACAGGCAAATAGAAGTGCAACTGTCAAGCCGCTGACCACCCAGTCGAATCAAGGGGCTACCAAACAGTGTCCTATCAATGACTGTTCAGCAAATGCTGCTCTCCACAGCAGATTCCTGGTTTATACACCCATGCCGACTGCAGGTCATCGATGGCATAAAAACGTAGCACAGCTGGCCATGGCACTGTAGTTGGCACAGCTCCACATCTCTTAGTACATTCAAGAAATTCATTGATACTCTTCCTGCCTGTGTTGTTATCGTCTGTGCTGCAAAAGGTATATATTCGGAGGTCATATTTATCAGATTGGACAGTGTGTATCAAAAATTTTCAAGAATCTTTGTAAAATTTCAACCAACTGTTACTTTGAGTTGTGTTTTGGCTGCTATGGACAGCATGTTAACATCTTTGTTAACCGTGACACGTGTATTAATTTTACTATGTGTATGCCTTAACTTCATATTTGGTACCAATGTAGCAATGAAGACTCCTCTTAACAATAATATGCCTGTTTGTTTCAGTAGTGCTGTAGCAGAAAAGCATTAAGAGATGAAGCTGTCAGCTGTAGGCAGTAAGATATACAGGTTATTTCAGCGCAGTGGTAACAAACTTTTAGGACAAACAGAGTACACCTGAATGATGGCAAATAAATTACAAATGTGTGGTTGGAAACTCCTTCTTTGGTGGTGATTACACCAAACCCAAGAAAGGAAGTACAAGAACAGGACAAGAAGACATGTTCATTAAGCTTAATACAGCTAAAATGCTGGGACAGCTGTGGCTGCTGTGCACAGTAGATGGTGATTCACTCCAATATCAGATGTTATACATGCCCACTGTGTCCATGCTCGCTTCGAAGCTACATTTTGCCTACCGCAGAGTGGAAGTAGTATGGCACATCGCACAAACACAGAGCTTGCCTATAAGCATCTGACATATGAGGCTGTTGATAGCGGTGGGCGAAGTGCAGAGCACTTGTTTGCCCAATGTTACACCATCTGCCACGCCTTCTTTGCACAATTGCAGAGGTGGTCATCCAGAAGAATATCGTGTGGCTAGAGACAACAGTGTGAGTAAACAGTAACAGCTGCAGCCAATGAGGAGTCTGCGCTGGGGCTGGTACAGCTCCTTATGCCAGTACACTGGTTGTTGGTCGCTTTTGGGCCTCTCACAGCATTGTCTGTCAGATTCTCGATGACAACCCCACACACTTGTACCACACCCAACATGTGCAGTTCTGGATGAAGACAATTTTGCTCCATGAATGGCCATTGCGTGGTGGTATTTACAGATGCACACAGCAGATCCCCATTTCCCAGCCACCATTTTGTTCTCTTATGTGACCTTCGTCAGAGGGAATGTTCAACCCACTCAACTCCCACATTTGGACAGAGGAGAACCCAGAGGCAGCAAGAATCAGCAGCCCAGACAGTTCTCAGTTACTGTATGGGCCATCATTGTCAAACACCACATTGTCAAACTGTACTTCTTGCCCTGTTTGGTGACAAGTGCAGTCTATTTATTTCATGGTTCTTCAGCAAGTAATGTTATAGCTATTGCACGACACGCACATATATGCTGTTATGAATTCTGCCGCACGGTTTCTGCTTGATTGGACCACATTGCACTACAGCCTTGGTGGTAATTGCCATCTATGTGTAATGTACCATCAACACTGGATCAAATGGAATTATGTTTATTGGCCAGCAAGATTACTAGGCCTCCCTTGTCTTGACAACCTCTTCTGGGGATACATCAAGACAGTGATGTACAAAACCTGTGTTAACAGTGGTGTGGACTTTATTGCACACATTGTGGCAGTTACTGTGGAAGTCCAGGACATGTCCAGTTTTTTCCAGAACATTGGATTATCCATTTGCTGGAAATGTGAGGTGTACAACATGGTCTGCAGTCGTAAGTTCATGTTTCATGTTGTCACTAAATCATCAGGAAATCATATCTGACCATGCTTTGCCATGTGATTTTCCATTGTCTGGGTGACCCTATCTTTCCCGAAAGTTTGTAACTGCTGTGCTGAAGCACTCTGTACCTCAGGCTTGCTTGTCACTGAAGTATTTTTAAAAAAACTGCCGTTATTACAGAAATCATGCATCGGCCATAGATAAGGAAGACTGTTATATCCATTGCACATGGCACAAATTTGCATTGTAATGGAGCATTTAATTTTCTAATCAGCATGCACTGAAGGCACTGTCACTGTTTGAAGCTGTGTAAATATCAAGAAATTTGGTAAAGACTGGTGATACTGTACGGACTGCTTATTAATTTGATTGATGACCAGAAAGTGTTGTGTTTTTGTGGGCTTTCACTTGAGAATGCAATTTGCATCTCACTATCGTCTGACTTTAATTTTGAACTGATATATCACTTTGCTGCATATACACCAGGTTGTACATTGGAGGGCGAATGCTAGGTACAGCAGATCAGTGTGCCACTGAAATAAGAGGTTTTTATGATAGGAGTGAAATTTTGAAGTATGCCAAAGGAGGTGAAAACAGACAAATCAGATTTATATCCTGCTGCAAAACACATACAAGAAGAAAATTGAAAGAAATATGCTCAAATATCTGACAAGGTACTCTGGTGCCTTGAAGAGCTAGGAAAGTTCTCAAATGTTGATTTTTCAGAGGCCTATGGAAAGAAATAAGCTGTTCATTTCTCTTTCTGTTCTTAGCAATAATAACCAGCTTTGTGAAATAAGATGGTCTGGGGTGAGTATTGGAATTATTACTCGATAGATAGTCGTAAAATGGAAGGAACCTGCAGGGAAAATATTGACAGGAAAGGGAGAGGATGACACGATATTGGTAAAGACTTCAGGTAATAATGTTCATTGTACTAGAGGGAACTGTAAAAGGAGAATCGTTAAGGGAATACAGAGATGGGAATATACCAACAAATCATCAAAGATGGTGGGATGTAGTTCCTACTCTGAAAGGAAGAGTGTACTAGAGGAGAGGAACTCATGGCAGACTGCATCAAACTGGGCAGAAATTTCTCACCTGCCCATTACTACTACTACTACTAATAATAATAATAATAATAATAATAATAATAATAATACAAATGTGAATCAGGAACTGTAGAAGGGGTGTAGCTAATTTTGTTTTCTTATGACAGTGATAAAATTGGAGACATTTGAGCATATACAGATTCTCTGTGATGCTCATTCTTCCCAAACACTATATTTCAAAGTACATGGACCATCTTTAGATGATTCTACAGTATTCTCTCTGTTGTGAGAAAATGGGAAATGAAGCACATACAGTACAAGTAGTTCTCTTATCTCCAAAGGCCTCTTTAATTTTCCTGTAAGCAGTATCTATCTTACTCCTAGTGAGATAAGCCTCTACATCCTTACATTTGTCCTCTAGCCATCCCTGCTTAGCCATTTTGCACTTCCTGTCGATCTCATTTTTGAGACTTTTGCATTCCTTTTTGCCTGCTTAATTTACTGCATTTTTATATTTTCTCCTTTCATCAATTAAATTCAATATTTCTTCTGTTACCCAAGGATTTCTACTAGCTCTCATCTTTTTACCTACTTGATCCTCTGCTGCCTTCACTACTTCATCCCTCAGAGCTACCCATTCTTCTTCTACTGTATTTCTTTCCCCCATTCCTGTCAATTGTTCCCTTATGCTCTCCCTGAAACTCTGTACAACCTCTGGTTCTTTCAGTTTATCCAGGCCTCATCTCCTTAAATTCCCACCTTTTTGCAGTTTCTTTAGTTTTAATCTACAGGTCATAACCAATAGATTGTGGTCAGAGTCCACATCTGCCCCTGGAAATGTCTTACAACTTAAAACCTGGTTCCTAAATCTCTGTCTTACCATTGTATAATCTATCTGATACCTTTTAGTATCTCCAGGGTTCTTCCATGTATACAACCTTCTTTCATGATTCTTAAACCAAGTGTTAGCTATGATTAAGTTGTGCTCTGTGCAAAATTCTACCAGACGGCTTCCTCTTTCATTTCTTAGCCCCAATCCATATTCACCTACTAAGTTTCCTTTTCTCCCTTTTCCTACACTCGAATTCCAGTCCCCTATGACTATTAAATTTTCGTCCCCCTTCACTATCTGAATAATTTCTTTTATTTCATCATACATTTCTTCAATTTCTTCATCATCTGCAGAGATAGATGGCATATAAACTTGTACTACTGTAGTAGGTGTGGGCTTCGTATCTATGTATCTTTAGTATGTTGCCTATTCTGTGGACCACTTAGTTGTGGACACAACAACCAACACCAATTCTCTATATTCAGCAAAGTGACCACCACCAGCACAGCCATTCACAAAGATTCTAATCAACCGTTTACACACAAACTAGCCCACTTCCAATATATGCTACATAGACTGTACAACACAGACTGAACAAAACCCCACTCACTGAAAACAAAGACAAGAATGAATTACAGACTATCAGACAAATAGCAGTATGGAATGGATATGACACAAACACTATAGATAAACTCAACCACAAAATTAAAAAGGAGAGGAAAAAAACAAAAGCCTCCTCATTAACTTACAAACACACAGAACCCACATATGAGCACACATGAACAAGAAACACCCACAATGAGAAATAAGTAATTCACTCTCACCTACAACAACAAAGCAGTCCACAGAATAGACAACATACTCAGAAAACAAGGGGTAAACATAGCCTACAGAACAAACATCTCAACACAGAGAAAACTAAGGACAACCAACACAAGCACAGACAAACACAACACATCTGGTATTTACCAACTAACATGTCAGGACTGCAAATTGTCTTATATAGGGCAGACAAGCAGAAACTTTAATACCAAATATACAGAACACAGAAGAGCATTAAAACTTAACAGCTGTCATTCCACATTTGCTGAACACCTCATGGACAAGAAATATAACCCAACAAATATCAATAATGATTTGAAAATTCTCAACTACATTAACAGCCCCGCAACAAAAACTAATAATTGAAGAAAAATTATCAGATACAAAATGCCATAGTGGAAGGAAAACAAGTGATAAATGAATACACAACTATCTCTACAATGGGACTCTTTTCTCTGCCCTCAAAGAATTATTAGACAAGACCAACCTATAGAGCTCTCTCTCTCTCTCTCTCTCTCTCTCTCTCTCTCTCTCTCTCTCTCGCCCCCCCCAAGAAAACAAAATTGCGTTTCGCTAAAGACGGACCCTATCCAAAAACATACTTATTGTTAAAGCAAAGATGGAAAAGAGCTTCAACCCTAAGATGATCAATTTAAAAGTATTTCCTTGCAATGAGAGGGGTGAGAGGCACTCGTACAAGCTGCTGGGAGGTGTTTAATTTCCTGGAGTTTGTTCCCATATACATAAGATTAGTATTCATGCCAGAGTGACAATGGTCCTACGAGAAGCAACACAGAGATCACCTGAAGGGACAGTGTACTTAAAAGGCCTACGTAGTCTGATTGCAGCCTTGGCAGCTTTATTTGTAACAGTGACGTGACCAGGGACCCACATCAATATCGTGTTGGATCCATCATCACTCAGGAAGGGGAGGCATTTGTGGATTTGTTGCACTCAAGGGTGATATATGAGTAGTACGCAGAGGCTCTGGGAGACCGATGACCTTGCTGTTTGGTCTCTTCCCCCAACCAACCCAACAGAGGCTCTGGAGGGCACTAAGTAAATCTGAATATAATTCACAACTAAGAAGCCTGCGTGAGATTTACTGTGTGGCCTGCTGGAGGGAGGAAAGCTCTGCAACAAAAACCTAGCACTGTTCTAGATGCTGCAATCAAATGTTCATTACCAGTGACATAGGCGCATCCGATACCATGGTCGGCCTTAAAGTCATCAGTATAGATCATGGTACTGTCTACGAGTTGCTTGCAAAGTTTGAGAAACTAACAGAGGCTGGTCAAATCTAGAGTAGTGCCTTTGAAGTAAGTCCAAGATGAACGCAGACCTCCAGAAGAAGCCAAGGCAGTAAACAGCCCTCACCCATAGGGACCATGGCGGGTAACTTTAGGTTAAGTTTCCAAAGCGCTATATGAAAACAAACTCCAGGAGGCAACAGAGAAAATACACTTACCCCATATTGGCATCCAGGCCGTTATCACAAAAGGACAAATTGGGTGGATGGTTGGGCAGAGGGGACAGATGATATGCATATCTGCTAAGGAGAACATCACACCATATGGCTGCACTAGTTCAGGAGCTTCTGCATGGACTCCAACTGGGCTGAAAGCTCCAGTGCCATACATACATATTTACAGTGGATCATGTTGAGGTGGTATAAAACAGATGGTCATGCAGATGAACAAAAAAAAAAGACACCAATATTCTATTTTTGATCAGACAAGGAACTGGTATAAGTGGAAAAAGTTTGTCCAATCTGCCCCCCATGAAGTACCACCTTAAGCACTTAGGCTATTTAGAGATTGGGTATAGCATGCTGCCAGGTAAGATATGTGAGAAGACCAACAGAGTTTCCTATTGACTGTGAGTCCGAAGAATTTCACAGTTTCAAGAGACTGAAGAGCAACAGGTTCGAGATATAAGGATGTAGAAGGAACTCCTTGTGCCACCAGAAGTTCCGCCACACAGGTTTTTCAGTGGGAAAGTGGAATATGTTGTCAATGCTCCACGAGTAAAGATGGTTTAGACATTGCTGAAGTCATCACTCAACTAAACAGGCTTGAGATGTCTGGAAAGAGATTTTCTGAGATAGGGTTAATTACCTTGGCAAAAACTCTCAAATAAAATAGGGCACGGGGCCTCAGAAACCCAATGTGTGCAAAGTACAGCAAGTATGCCTTCCCTAAATCAAAAAACACAGTTACAGTATGGCATTTCCACAGAAAACTGCTTGTAATATAGGTTGACACAGTGTCAAAATGATCAAACGTAGAGCGATGCTTATGAAATCCACATTGTGCATTTGTTAGTAATTTCCGAAACTCAAGCCATCATACCAGGCAACCACTGATCATACATTCCATCACCTTACAGACAATGCTCGAGAGGGAAATGGAATGGTAGTTGGATGGGAGAAGTTTGTCCTAACCAGGCTTGGGTATGGGGCTTACAGCCCCTTCATGCCAATATCTCTGAAGTGGACCATCCGTCCAGATGTGATTATGCATATGAATGAGAAACTGTTTGCCGTCAAGAGATAGATGCTGCAACATCTGGATGTGAATATCATCTGGCCCTGGGGTGGAAGACTGTGACGAGGTGAGAGAATATTTGGGTTAGCTCATAATAAAATTTTATTCTAGCATTCACAGTTCTCAAAGGGGGAAGGTAATTCCCAAACCACCTCTGCTCTTTTCAGAGCTAAGAAGGTGGAACAGCAATGGGCAGAGCTCGAGAACTCTGCAAAGTATCGACCCAGAGTGTCAGAAATATCAATAGGATCCACAATGGCATTATTTGCTGTCACAGCAGGAACAGGGAGATGTACCTTGTTTCCAGAAAACCCACATAGATTACACCCAAACAGAAGAGGGAGTAAAATCATTAAAAATAAGTGAAACTGATCCAATTAGCTTTGACAGATGGAGCGACACTAGCGCTCCAAGCGGCAGGTAAGGTGAACGTCAGACGCGTCGTAAGCATAATGTTTGTTTGCATCTATTTCCTAAGTAATTTCCGAATTATTCGAGTTATTTTCTTGCCTCCAAGAGTTTGTTTAGTATCAGAAGACATATACGTTTCTATTAATGATTCTAAAATAAGCGCAAGTATGGACAAAAAACATGAGTAGAGTGGCAAGCTACCAACACATTCGTGAAGAAGCACTTGTGACATTGGACAGAATTGCAGCTTACTACTTTGATATCAAAACAAGATAAACACACAGATTCACACGTAAGAAGCACAGACATGTACCTATACATGCAAAAGCGATCGACAGCTCGTTTATCGTTCTGTAGGCCTGCTGTGTTTGTCACTGTCGCCTGTTGCCACAAGTACGACCTTCATCTTTATATTATTCTAAGTGGGTCAAGCAACTGCCAAATAGTGGCAGAAATATGCTGAAAACATTATAATGAGCTCATTAATTACATTTCACGAAAAACCAAATATTTGAATAATTTTCAAACAATCTGTCTGTAGGCACTTTCCTTGTCCCGTAATAGTTTCGCTCGATGTGCACATTCTGACATTTCACACGCTTTTGTAAGACACGAACAGCTGCACTTAATCTAACCACTTCATCGCCAAAGCAGGCCTGTGTTGATGATTCTCACTAATCTGACACTAATATATCGAGAGTTTAACTGGCTACTTATATCTCATAGGACTGTTTTACAGCTTTAAATTGACTGTCGAATGTTTGTGGCAGTTTTCTCTTCATCGCCAGTTGAGGTGGTTAATTTGGAATGTCAAACAGTGTGGGTACTGCATTCCACACGAGTTTGTTATTGTCTGCGCTCATGAACTGGTTTTCTTCGAAATGTAGCGGAGAAAACCTAATATTATTATACAGGTAAACTGGTCGTCTCGTCCGCTATTAACAGGCCATTTCCTGCTCCTAAAACGAAACATTCATCATTTATACATATATAGTTTGCAAGTGAATCCTGACGATACAGTTTAGTAACATGATTGTATATACCTCTCAGGATCCTTAGGAAACCTAAAAAGAGACAGCTGTGGTGTCTTCTTCCTGTTGTTGCTGCAATTTATTCCGCTACAAACGCTCCCAATGGTAAAAACCATTGTATAAATCAAAATAAAGAATCACTATTTACTTTTACGATCGCGCCGAAGTCCCAGTTCAACCTACTAGCCGCTTGGGGCGCTGCTGGCGCTGTAGGCAAGAAAATCGAGGCGAAGTGTCGCGACTGTTATGTTAGACTGTGATACCGTCTCCTCACTCCTTCCTCTGTAATGCGGTTTGTTTCCTAGCTTGCTTTACTGAATGAAGGAATAGGGTTAGTAAGAGTGCTTGAAAGAAATAGTGGTTTGAAAGAGTGTCTTTTACCTACGATACGTTTTATTTAATTATCACAGGTGGAGTTTAAAATACGTTTAATGTCAGGAACAAAATTTCTACATACAGACAAACGCAAACAGTTACGTAAATTTCCATCACTGATGTCTGCTCTTAAGCGAGACTTATTAATTTACATAACAGAAAAAAATCTCTCACAAACGTATGTAGAGCCAAACACTGACATTATCTTCGCGGCTTCACGATGGAGACGAGGAAACACTTGCTCTGGAAAGCCTTGATAAAAGTCTATTTACACGCCTTGCCAAAATGGACTTGTCTCTCAGACGTGAATTACACTGTAGATCTATTAATTCCATTTGCAAATTGGGATATCATCTACGGAAACAGCAAATGGTCTCGAGAACCATTCAAATGCTTGGGATAAATATGATATATCCCCAAATCGCTTGAGAAATTCCTCTTCTATTGCACTAAGTACGGAAACATATTCTTTGCAATTCTGTTCTCGCACAGTAGACAGAGTAGGTAAATGGACTGTGTTCCCTGACGAGAGCTGTCTTTCCCACAGATCAAGCTTGCTAGTGAAAGCTTGCACCTTTTCAGGCATTTCACAAATTAGCTGATTTTATCCTTGTAAACTTGAGTTCAGCGCGTTCATGTGTCCGGTAATGTCCACTAAAAATGCAAGGGCGGCAACTCACTCTGGATCTTCTAACTTGAGGTCGTACCTTCCTTTGTTCTTTAAGAACTGATTTATTGGTATTCTCAGCTCAAAAAATCTTTTGAGTACATTACCGGGGCTAAGCCAGCAGACTTCATTGTGGTAAGGTATGTCACCGTACTCTTCCCCAATTTCAGCTAAGTATGTGTGAAACTATTATATGTGTAAGCCTGTGGCATCTCAAATAATTAACTGCCCAGGTAACCACTTCCATGACGACCCCCAGTTTTGCTGCTTTTGCACAGAGTACTTGTTGTTCTTGTTGTTGTTGTCTTCAGTCCTGAGACTGGTTTGATGCAGCTCTCCGTGCTACTCTATCCTGTGCAAGCTTCTTCATCTCCTAGTACCTACTGCAACCTACATACTTCTGCATCTGCTTAGTGTATTCATCTCTTGGTCTCCCTCTACGAGTTTTACCCTCCACACTGCCCTCCAATACTAAATTTGTGATCCCTTGATGCCTCAAAACATGTCCTACCAACCGATCCCTTCTTCTAGTCAAGTTGTGCCACAAACTTCTGTTTTCCCCAATCCTATTCGATACCTCCTCATTAGTTCAGCATTCTTTTGTAGCACCACATTTCGAAAGCTTCTATTCTCTTCTTGTCCAAACTATTTAGCGTCCATGTTTCACTTCCATACATGACTACACTCCAAACACATACTTTCAGAAACGACTTCCTGATACATAAATCTATATTCGATGTTAACAAATTTCTCTTCTTCAGAAACACTTTCCTTGCCATTGCCAGTCAACATTTTATATCCTCTCTACTTCGACCATAATCAGTTATTTTGCTCCCCAAATAGCAAAACTCCTTTACTACTTTAAGTGTGTCATTTCCTAATCTAATTCCCTCAGCATCACCCGACTTAATTCGACTACATTCCATTATCCTCGTTTTGCTTTTGTTGATGTTCATCTTATATCCTCCTTTCAATACACTGTCCATTCCGTTCAACTGCTCTTCCAAGTCCTTTGCCGTCTCTGACAGAATTACAATGTCATCGGCGAACCTCAAAGTTTTTACTCTTGGTGCAAAATACAGTGGGTGCTGTACAATGGTTCTTCTGTATGCTGTAGCTTTTTTGTGAGTAATCCAACAAATCCCATTTGTTCCCCATTCATTGCAAGTTCTCCGCCTGTTGTCACTCCCACCAAACGTTCCCAGTTTAAGCCAGCTGAATCGACAGCTTCTTCAACGGCTTTTAGGATGTCCACGCCGGTGGCCATGCTTGCTAAAGATATCATATCTAAAAAAAATCCTCTGTTATGTGCAGAGCAGTGTCCACGCCGCGGACATAAATCAATAATTGCGCGCTGTCTGAAATATCTGTGGATTCATCCAAGTGCGGTAGAAAATGCAATAAACTCCTGCACTGCACTCCTTAATTGATTGTAAATGTCACCTGCCATGTCACTTATACCACGACTTACAGTGCGCCGAGAAAGAGTGATAGCTCGAAACCGATTTGCATTCAGTGGGCAAAGTAAATCAGCAGCGTCATTGATGCACTCCTTTATAAACTCAACTTCAGCAAATGGTTTTCCGGATCTCGCTATGTTAAGCGCAGTCTTATAGCTTGCTGGGCTATCATTGTTGTCGTCCTGAAATCTCTCGTGACAACAGCAACTTACGTCAGATTCATCTAGTATCGTCAGATCGCTCTTCTTAAGCTCAGTCAATTTCCCCATCCGCTCAGAATCCGACAATAAATTGTACTCCTCCTTGTGAAATTTATTATAATGGCCGTTCAATACTAAACTTCCGCTGGCCGGCGAGAATACTGCGACATATTAAACGTTTCGAATTTTCACGTTTTTGTACAAAGAAAAATTGATTCTCCCATTCGTTTTTAAAATATAGCAAATCTCCGCTTCTCCGTTTCCTTGATTCACTCTGCATTTTCCGGTACTTCAAATACAAAGTTCATTACCCAGTGGTCGCTTTGCATCAACGTCCGCAGCTTAGCCTGGCACTACACTGCCGTAACCTGCCAGCTGTCGCCACAGCCCCATTCGACGACTGCACACGAGCAGCACACGTGCAGCGCTGTGCGCTCATCAGCCGGATGCAACGTTTGCAAGCCCCTGATATAAATTGTAGTTGCCTAATTGCTTGGGTGCATTAGACGGGAAACATACCGGTATTGAAAAATTGCTATAAAAAATTGTATAAACAGTACCACTCCACAGTGTTCTGGCATGCATTGAGGCTGGTGGTTTATTCATTATCTTTGGAACCGATTATGCAGGTAGAAATAGTAATGAGAGGGGAGGGGGGGGGGCTATTCCGTGATTCAGCGACCAAAGTCTGGATCATTAGGAGTGATTTAAAATGGAATGATCATATAAAGTTGATCGTCGGTGAAGCAGATGCCAGACTGAGATTCATTGGAAGAATCCTAAGGAAATGCAATCCGAGAACAAAGGAAGTAGGTTACAGTACATTTGTTCGCCCACTGCTTGAATACTGCTCAGCAGTGTGGGATCCGTACCAGATAGGGTTGACAGAAGAGATAGAGAAGATCCAACGGAGAGCAGCGCGCTTCGTTACAGGATCATTTAGTAATCGCGAAAGCGTTACGGAGATGATAGATAAACTCCAGTGGAAGACTCTGCAGGAGAGACGCTCAAATTTTCACGTTTTTGTACAAATAAAAATTGATCCTCCCATTCCTTTTTAAAAGATAGCAAATCTCCACTTCTCCGTTTCCTTGATTCACTCTGCATTTTCCGGTACTTCAAATGCACCGTTCATTACCTAGTGGTCACTTTGCATCAACACCTGCAGCTTAGCCACTGCCTTATTCGACGATTGCACGCGAGCAGCACACGTGCAGCGCTGTGCGCTCATCAGCCGGGTGCAACGTTTGCCCGCCCCTGATATAAATTGTAGTTGCCTAATTGCTTGGGTGCATTAGACAGGAAACATACCGGTATTGAAAAATTACTAGCGACGGGTTCAACTACTTTCAGGTATAAACAGTACCACTCCACAGTGTTCTGGCATGCATTGAGACTGGTGATTTATTCATTATCTTTGGAACCGATTATGCAGGTAGAAATAGTGATTTGGGGGGGGGGGGGCGCTATTTCGTGCTTCAGCAACCAAACTCTGGATCATTAGGAGTGATTTAAAATGGAATGATCATATAAAGTTGATCGTCCGTAAAACAGATGCCAGACTCAGATTCATTGGAAGAATCCTAAGGAAATGCAATCCGAGAACAAAGGAAGTAGGTTACAGTACGCTTGTTCGCCCACTGCCTGAATACTGCTCAGCAGTGTGGGATTCGTATGAGATAGGGTTGATAGAAGAGATAGAGAAGATCCAACAGAGAACAGCGCGCTTCGTTACAGGATCATTTAGTAATCGCGAAAGCGTTACGGAGATGATAGCTAAACTCCAGTGGAAGACTCTGCAGGAGAGACACTCAGCAGCTCGGTACGGGCTTTTGTTAAAGTTTCGAGAACATACTTTCACCGAAGAGTCAAGCAGTATATTGCTCCCTCCTACGTATATCTCGCGAAGAGAACGCGAGGATAAAATCGGAGAGATTAGAGCCCACACAGAAGCATACCGACAATCCTTCTTTCCACGAACAATACAAGACTGGAATAGAAGGGAGAACCGATAGAGGTACTCAGGGTATCCTCCGCCACACACCGTCAGGTGGCTTGCGAAGTATGGATGTAGATGTAGATGTAGATAAATGGAAGATTAAACTTGCTATTGCCTTCGAGATTACCAGCTGATGAAAATGAATATTACTTCCGTTATTCCTTTGTATGACAGGAAGCGTTTCTATTATGACGCTACTAGATGAGTCTGTACTCACAAAGGGCACTCGCTAATGTGAAGAGAATTTATTATTATAGATTAAGCAGAGGAAGGAAAATCTGAGGAATGCGCATCTGGAATGCTGACACAGAAGTTCCAAGTCCTGAGCAGTCCTATTCGTTCTCGAACTACCGAATGCGTGTTGACATCATAAAATACGTGCGCATACTGCGTCATTTCACTCGAAAACATGAAGGTATCCAATACAGTTGTGGTGCACAACAATGCAACAACTCCGAAATGCCAACAGACAGAAAACAGCCAAGGAAAGACACTGCATTGTATCCTCATTCTACTACTTATAATGTAAGGAATTATTTAGCCAACTACCTTCTGATACCTCATGCTTCCCTCCCATGGCAGTGGAAGTACTGCATCAACAATAATCAGGATCTACTATAATAGGCTTTCTTTCCAAAATTTATTATGTTTAATCTGTATTTCTGTAAAGCGTACAATTGAATTTCTGTACATTTTTATATACATATTAATACACAATTAAAAACGTTTTACTTATGTATTTATTACATCTATTGTATAATGGGTGTTTATAAATCACAGATTAGTTTTCCAATAAAATGATCTTAAGGCATAGTGAGTAGAATGCATTTATTTTTGTTAAAATTTTAATTACTGATGAACTTACCTGGTACATCCATGACCTTGGCTACTTCATGCCATGTGCTCTGTGTCACCTCTTTTCTTCAAGACCCTTTCAATTTGTAATTATGTATGTAAGTAGGCTGTTTAGTTTTTTATATTGGTAATGCCACGTAGCGCTTTGTATGAAAATCACTGGCTGTGCTGTGTGCAGTCTGTGGCTAGTTTGCATTATTTTCTGCCATTGTAATGTTGGGCAGCTGGATGCTAACAGCGCGTAGCGTTGAGCAGTTGGAGGTGAGCCGCCACCAGTGGTGGATGTGGAGAGAGAGATGGCGAAGTTTGAAATTTGTAAGACTGGATGTCATGAACTGCTATATACATCATGACTTTTGAACACTATTGAGGTAAATACATTGTCTGTTCTCTATCAAAATCTTTCATTTGCTAACTATGCCTATCAGTAGTTAGTGCCTTCAGTAGTTTGAATCTTTTAGTTAGCTGGCAGTAGTGGCGCTCGCTGTGTTGCAGTAGTTCGAGTAACGAAGATTTTTGTGAGGTAAGAATTCATGAAAGGTATAGGTTATTGTTAGTCAGGGCCATTCTTTTGTAGGGATTATTGAAAGTCAGATTGCGTTGCGCTAAAAAAAAAATATTGTGTGTCAGTTTTAGCACAATCATGCATAATTGTTCAAAGGGGACGTTTCATGTAGTTCCGGATATTTCGCCACTTCTAGCACGAATTTCAAATTACACATTTGTTTGTACATTGCCCAGCCCAATGATACGAATGCAACTCAGCGACTAGCACCTCGAGTTGCATAGGATCCAAGTAGACGCTCAGTCCGGAACCGCGCGACTGCTACGGTCGCAGGTTCAAATCCTGCCTCGGGCATGGAGTTGTGTGATGTCCTTAGGTTAGTTAGGTTTAAGTAGTTCTAAGTCTAGGGGACTGACGACCTCAGATGTTAAGTCCCATAGTGCTCAGAGCCATTTGAACCATCATTAGTGTCTTCTAGTTACTCGCCATTTGCATCTATCATGTTAAGATCGCTCCTTGCGCTGAGGTAACTGTAAGACAGCAAATCGCGCTGCCACCTGTCGACGAGGCCAAGCAACAGTGTGTTAGTTGTACAGCTCGCCGTGCGGGAGCAGCACGGACAGACAGTTGATTCCGTTATGCATACTGATGTTTCACATACAAATATTCTAAAAAGCAATCACATTTATAACTACATTAATTATATATTTTTAACTTGATAATTACAAAGATATAAGTTATGGTGTCTTGTATCTATTTCTGATGAGATTGCTTCATACCCAGCAACTTATTATATAATGTGTTCTATATATTAATGGCAACAACGTATTAAGACCCCCTTCATCGGTCCCAGCGCCTTCTCCAGAATCACCTTGACCTTTCTGCCACATGGTGTAGCTCAAAATCAATCCTTCCAACACCCAGGCAATCATCGTAGGTCATACCATTCGCTCCTTCCGCCTCCTTGATTTTTCTCTTAGCATTTGCGCTCGTCCTGTCCACTTCTTCCCCACCCTCACCCACACTGGACTCACCACTGACCGTCACCTCACCTGGATCCCTCATCTCTGCTCTATCCAATCCAAAGCCCACAACTTCCTCCGTCTCCTCAAACTTCTCTCTGGCCGGACATAGAGGTTGGACCCTCTGCCATCTACACCTACAAATCCTTATTCCATCCCATCCTGCATTATGCCAGTTCCACCAGGATATCCACCCCCCTCCCAAATTCCGTAAGCCTCTCCAGATCCTCAAGCACTGTGCACTCTGCCTCACTTTCTGTACACACCTCCTGTCCCCCGTGCAGATCCTCTATTACCTGATCCTCTATTCCCCATCTGCTCCTTTTCCTCGAACATGTCCACGTCCTCTACAACTCCCGCCGACTTGATTCCCCTGATCTCCTGGTTACTCCTCTGCTCTCCAACCCCCGCCCAATGCCGCACCTTCACAGTTGTGTCCCCCAACCCTCCAACTCTACACCCTTCATCTCCTTTCCCGAAGTGGTTTCCATCAACTCCCCCTCTCGGACAATGCCCCCTCTCCCTTCATTTAGCCCTATGATCCTCACCTCCCCCTCCCTCAATCTGTCCTTTTCCTAGGCTCCCTCTCCCCCCTTCCATACCGTATTTTTTCGACCTATCCACTCCATTCTCCCCCACCCTGAGTCCTTTTTCTTTCCCCTCCACTGTCTTCCCTACTCCTTTCTCGCATCCACCCTTCTATCCCCTTTTTTCTGTGCTCTCTCCCTCCATTGGCTCCTCCCTTTTCTGCCCCTTCTCATCTGTCTGGGTCCTCCCCCCCCCCCCCCCCCCCCGCCATACCCATAAGTAGAAGTCTGCGCGGATAAGAAAATCCGCACCGCATCTGCAAGATCCTAATCTGCATCTGCATCCGCAGCAATTAATCTGCATCCGCAAGTTCCTTATCCACATCCACAGATATTTAAGTTTTGAATGAGTAATCAACAGTAATAGACAATAGTACTTAGAATTATCGTATGTAATGACATAGTAATTGTTAGGGTGCCATTTCTGCGACAACTTAACTACTTTTTATATATACTAAGATGGTATCTGTTCATTCGGGCATGTCGGAAAGAACAGATACCATCGGTGACCATGCAGCCCGTTAGAATGAAATTACGATGAAATGAACATCCTTAGTTTCTTACAGGCGTTGACATACGCCGATGGGGACAGATGAAAATATGAGCCCTGATCGGGACTCGAACCCGGGATCTGCTGCTTACATGGCAGACGCTCTAACCATCTGATGGTAGACAGTGGGCAGGTTTGCCACCCAGAGAGCACTTCACAGGCCACACGAAAGAGACGGTCGCGGAAACGGATTAGGCGCAGGTCTCTTGGGTACAGCTACGTCGGTCGTAGCCAGGGGCTGAGGACAACAGACATCCACTCTAGCCGGGCCCTGGAAGATTCCAAGAATGTCAACACACTTGAAGTATCCAAATAACATTGCAACATACGAACTGGGTTCAAATGGCTCTGAGCACTATGGGACTTAACATCTGAGGTCATCAGTCCCCTAGAACTTAGAACTACTTAAACCTAACTAACCTAAGGACATCACACACATCCATGCCCGAAGCAGGATTCGAACCTATGACCGTAGCAGTCGCGCGGTTCCGGACTGAAGCGCCTAGAACCGCTCGGTCACCACGGACTTACGAACTGGGCAGATGCCTTGCTCATTATCCGCAGATGACCGGCGGATATCCGCGACGGTCGCTATTTAATCTGCCAAATAACAAATACCGCGGATATCCGCGGATATCCGCATCCGCGCAGACCTCTACCCATAAGCCTTCGTACTCCATAGTGCAGTGTTTTCCGTGAGTGTTCAGTGTTCTGCGCCCCCATTTTAAAGTGCTGCGATCAGAAATGAGACTGTCGCCGTGTATTTTAATTGTGCCTGTCTCTTCCCTACGTGTTTTTAATCAGCATGACTGACCTCTTTGTTTTTTACCTTTTCTTCAGAACTTTTCGCCATGCACCAGTTTTAAACAGTCACCGCTTTATCACCTCTTTTTTTTTGTTATGTCTCCTCATTATGTTTTTGACATTATCTGTAGGCTGCAGAGCGGTATATTACGCTGCTGCCAGCCCTCCCAGCCTGGTTGGGGTGGGGGTGGGGGACCGAAATACAATAAAGAAGAAGAAAAGAACTAACACTAGAACGCTCTTTAATGTGTTGTATTAAGTACGTGCAATATTTACCAAGCAAGACTGATATGGGCCGTAGTCTGAAAATAATTCGCACTGTGCTAAACCGTGTTGGAAGTTTGTGTAAACATAATTTACGTCTACTCGAAACGAGTTGGGACGCTAAAATTGATTGTGAGGTAACATCCAACGTGGTTCTCTCTTCCACATCTGTGCAGATCAGTTACCTCACCCAAGCATCGTGGCTTCCCAATTGGTGATTATACTCTATGTTGTCACGAGCGTAATGGATATGGTGGTATTTTGGTCATTCGGATTCAAATTTTGCTTACATACTTGCGAAAAACCTCAAACATGCTGCAGACATTTTATCGGGCGATCGTAATGTAGCCAGGAGGCTGTCCACGATTGTGACTGCATACTACAGTACAGGCCACAATACTGGGTTTTTTTGTTTGAATATTTGAAAACAGACTTGTCAGACACCCAAAATTCGCAGTATAAATTTTGACCGCCATTGGTCAATGGGAAGGTAGCCGAAAGCCTATGCACGAGCATGATTGCTTACCATGCTACTGGCCTCCGCAGTTTTGCGTCTTGTCTCGCAATATGGGGAACAGACTTGTGAACCATTCGAAACATGCTGTATAAATTTTGGCAGCTATCGGGCGATCGTAAGACAGCTGGGTTTCTGTTCATGAGCATGAGTGTGTACTGCACTGCATGCTAAATACCACGTCACGAGCATTGATGGATGCCACACTACAGGCTCAAATTTACAAACGCACTCATGAATGACTTTGAATTTGCCGTAAGATTTGGAAGGTGATCAGGCGATCTGTAGGTAGCCAAATGTCTCATCGTGTGCGTGAATGATTACTGTACTATAGGCCGCAATTCGGAAGGATTTTGATGATCATCACATGATCTTAGGTAGGCTGACACCACGGCTCTAACATGAGTGGTGTAAAGTTATATACAGGGTGTTACAAAAAGGTACGGCCAAACTTTCAGGAAACATTCCTCACACACAAATAAAGGAAAGATGTTATGTGGACATGTCTCCGGAAACGCTTAATTTCCATGTTAGAGCTCAGTTTAGTTTCGTCAGTATGTTCTTCCACCTACGCTCAATGGAGCACGTTATCATGATTTCATACGGGATACTCTACCAGTGCTGCTAGAACATGTGCCTTTACAAGTACGACACAACATGTGGTTCATGCACGATGGAGCTCCTGCTCATTTCAGTGGGAAGTGTTCGTACGCTTCTCGACAACAGATTCGGTGACCGATGGATTGGCAGAGGCGGACCAATTCCATGGCCTGCAAGCTCTGCTGACCTCAACCCTCTTGACTTTCATTTAAGCGGGCATTTGAAAGCTCCTGTCTACGCAACGCCGGTACCAAATGTAGAGACTCTTCGTGCTCGTATTGTGGACGGCTGTAATACAATACGCCATTCTCCAGGGCTGCATCAGCGCATCAGGGATTCCGTGCGACGGAGGGTGGATGTACGTATCCTCGCTAACGGAGGACATTTTGAACATTTCCTGTAACAAAGTGTTTGAAGTCACGCTGGTACGTTCTGTTGTTGTGTGTTTCCATTCCATGATTAATGTGATTTGTAGAGAAGTGATAAAATCAGCTCTAACATGGAAAGTAAGCATTTCCGGACACATGTCCACACAACATATTTACATATTTTTCTTTCTTTGTGTGTGAGGAATGTTTCCTGAAAGTTTGGCCGTACCTTTTTGTAACACCATATATATATATATATATGAAAGGAGGATATAAGATGAAGAACAACAAAAGCAAAACAAGGATAATGGAATGTAGTCGAATTAAGTCGGGCGATGCTGAGGGAATTAGATTAGGAAATGAGACAGTTAAAGTAGTAAAGGAGTTTTGCTATTTGGGGAGCAAAGTAACTGATAATGGTCGAAGTAGAGAGGATATAAAATGTAGACTGGCAATGGCAAGGAAAGCGTTTCTGAAGAAGAGAAATTTGTTAACATCGAGTATAGATTTAAATGTCAGGAAGTCTTTTCTAAAAGTATAGCCATGTATGGAAGTGAAACATGGACGATAAATAGTTTGGACAAGAAGAGAATAGAAGCTTTCGAAATGTGGTGCTACAGAAGAATGCTGAAGAGGAGGTATTGAACAGGATTGGGGAGAAGAGAAGTTTGTGACACAACTTGACCAGAAGAAGGGATCGGTTGGTAGGACATGTTCTGAGGCATCAAGGTATCACCAATTGAGTATTGGAGGGCAGCGTGGAGGGTAAAAATCGTAGAGGAAGACCAAGAGATGACTACACTAAGCAGATTCAGAAGGATGTAGGTTGCAGTAGGTACTGGGAGATGAAGAAGCTTGCACAGGATAGAGTAGCATGGAGAGCTGCATCAAACCAGTCTCAGGACTGAAGACCACAACAATATATATATATATATATATATATATATATATATATATATATATATATATATATATAATGGCACACCTTCCTAATATCGTGTAGAGCCTCTCCAAGCACGCACAAGTGCCGCGGCATGGAATCGACTAATGTGTGAAGCAGTGCTGGAGGTTGGCACCATCAATTCTGCAGGGTTGTCCACCAATCAGGAAGAATATGAGGGGGTGGAGATCTGTTCTGAACAGCACATTGCGAGGCATCCCAGATATGCTCAATAATCTTCATGCTTGTCTGGGGAGTTTGGCGGCCAGCAGAAGTGTTTAAACTCAGAAGAGTGTTCCCGGAGCCACTCTAGATATTCTGGACGTGTGGGATGTCGCATTGTCCTGCTGGAATCGCTCAGGTCCGTCGCAATGCGCAATGGACGTGAATGGATGCAGATGATCAGACAGGATGTTTACACACGTATCACCTGTCAGAGTCGTATCTAGACCTATCAGGGGTCCCACATCAATCCAACTGCACAAGCCCCACACCATTAGAGAGCCTCTGCCAACTCGAACAGTCCCCTGCTGACATGCAGGGTCCACGGATTCATGAGGCTCTCTCCATACCCACACACGTTCATCAGACCATCGTCAGTGTTGACAGGTTCAGGCGAGGTGTAAAGCTTTGTTTCATGCAGTCAGCAAGGAAGGGTACACGAGTGGAGCGTCGGCTCCGAAAGTCCATATCGATGATGTTTTGTTGAATGGTTCGCTTGCTGACACTTGTTGATGGCCCAGAATTGAAATCTGCTGCAGTTTTCGGAAGGGTTGCATTGCTGTCACGTTGAGCGATTCTCTTCAGTCGTCGTTGGTCCCGTTCTTGGAGGATCTTTTTCCGACAGCAGCGATGTCGGAGCACTGATGTTTTACCTGATTCCTGATATTCACGATACACTCGTGACAAATGGTCGTAAAGGAGATCCCCACTTCATCGCTACCTCGCAGATGCTGTGACCCATCGCTCGTGCGCCGACTGTAACACCACCACCCTGAAATTCACTTAAATCTCAGTTGCTTCAAATGGTCCTATCATCAGAGAAATGTTGTTCTGGAAATCTCTCCCCATACGTAGGTTGATTGCCATGGTCTTTGCCGCCTGTTAATATGGGTGGGAAATGAACTTCTACCATCTATGTGGTTGAATAAACTGCACTGGGAACCATTTGACGCTACGTGGTTGCGCAATCTGTGATGAATACCAAACAGTTGATGCTTTGTGTTTGATGCTAGTAGGGCAATGAAGCAAGTCACATGTCAACATTGCCCACGTTCGACTGGAAGAATAACCAGTGGCGGTGAATCTGTTGTTGTTGTTGTTGTCTTCAGTCCTGAGACTGGTTTGATGCAGCTCTCCATGCTACTCTATCCTGCGCAAGTTTCTTCATCTCCCAGTACCTACTGCAACCTACATCCTTCTGAATCTGCTTAGTGTATCCATCTCTTGGTCTCCCTCTACGATTTTTACCCTCCAAGCGACCCTCCAATACTAAATTGGTGATCCCTTGATGCCTCAGAACATGTCCTACCAACCGATCCCTTCTTCCGGTCAAGTTGTGCCACAACCTTCTCTTCTCCCCAATCCTATTCAATACCTCTTCGTTAGTTATGTGATCTACCCATCTACAGCATTCTTCTGTAGCACCACATTTCGAAAGCTTCTATTCTCTTCTTGGCCAAACTAGTTATCGTCCATGTTTCACTTCCGTACATGGCTACACTCCATACAAATACTTTCAGAAAAGACTTCCTGACACTTAAATCTATACTCGATGTTAACAAATTTCTCTTCTTCAGAAACGCTTTCCTTGCCATTGCCAGTCTACATTTTATGTCATCTCTACTTCGACCATCATCAGTTATTTTGCTCCCCAAATAGCAAAACTCCTTTACTACTTTGAGTGTCTCATTTCCTAATCTAATTCCCTCAGCATCACCAGAGTTAATTCGACTACATTCCATTATCCTCGTTTTGCTTTTGTCGATGTTCATCTTATTTACTCCTCTTAAGACACTGTCCATTCCGTTCAGCTGCTCTTCCAAGTAATTTTCTGTCTCTGACAGAATTACAATGTCATCGGCGAACCTCAAAGTTTTTATTTCTTCTCCATGGATTTTAATACCCACTCCGAATTTTTCTTTTGTTACCTTCACTGCTTGCTCAATATACAGACTGAATAACTTCGGGGAGAGGCTACAGCCCTGTCTCACTCCCTTCCCAACCACTGCTTCCCTTTCATGCCCCTCGACTCTTATAACTGCCATCTGGTTTCTGTACAAATTGTAAATAGCCTTTGGCTCCCTGTATTTTACCCCTGCCACCTTTAGAATTTGAAAGAGAGTATTCCAGTCAACATTGTCAAAAGCTTTCTCTAAGTCTACAAATGCTAGAAACGTAGGTTTGCCTTTCCTTAATCTTTCTTCCAAGATAAGTCGTAAGGTCAGTGTTGCCTCACGTGTTCCAGTATTTCTACGGAATCCAAACTGACCTTCCCCGAGGTCGGCTTCTACTAGTTTTTGCATTCGTCTGTAAAGAATTCGTGTTAGTATTTTGCAACTGTGGCTTATTAAACTGATTGTTCGGTAATTTTCACATCTGTCAACACCTGCTTTCTTTGGGATTGGAATTATTATATTCTTCTTGAAGTCTGAGGGTATTTCGCCTGTTTCATACATCTTGCTCACCAGATGGTAGAGTTTTGTCAGGACTGGCTCTCCCAAGGCCGCCAGTAATGGAATGTTGTCTACCCCGGGGGCCTTGTTTCGACTCAGGTCTAAGAATTGGAATTTGCTGTACATTCCAACTACAAGTAGTCTTTGTTTCTGGGATTATGAAGAGAAGCAGAAAATGAGCTCTAACATGGAAATGAAGCGTTTATAGGCGCAAGGAGATATAACTCATCTTATTCCTCTAATTGTTAGGAATGTTTACGCTGGAGTTATTCCATTTCTTGTACTTTGTAATCGCTGGTCTACACCTTCACCTATGTGTCATTTTCCTTAACTTCTGAATGTCACATTAGCGTTTTTTGGAAGCAGTTTGGCAGTTATGTCTGACACACGCCCTTTGCATGTCGATGTGAAAAACTTCTTAACTTTGATCTCTTATTCTCATCATTTTTACCGGTAACTCTGTTTTTGAGTTCGGTTAACACACACAAAATCTGGTTCCCTACATCCACTAGCAACTCGTCCACCCTGAATGTTAGTCTCAGGGCTTTGTTGAACGTAGCATTAAAGTATGCTCTTTTATGTTAGATTCTGTTTGCTTGAGGCCGCTCCTGTAACGCTATCTGAGCACTTACCTTCTGTAAAACCGCCGAGAACGTGGCTTCCTCCCTCCATTCTTCGTCTTTACAAAGGACACATGCTGATATCGCATTATGGAAGCGCACACTGAAATTGCACGTTTCTGTATAATAAGCACTGTAGTTCAACATGTCCTTAAATTAAAACAGAAGCTGCGAGGTTAATTTAAAGTAACTTGTTTTTCGTTTAGTGTTGAAATAAACATCAGGCAAGACGGTATGCAGAACTATTCTGAGTATACTAGGTGATAGTCGAGAACAACTGACTGCGTGAATAGTTTAGAGCAGAAATCCTCAGCGTAGAAAGCAGTTTAAAGCACCTAGTAAAGGCAAGTCTTCCAGTTCAGATAGCAAACAAGAAGGTTCCTTTCAGAGCACACTTCGGAATCATATACAACCATACCAAAATAGCGGAAAGTTCTACAAGTCACACCAATACTCAAGAAGGGATACAGGAATGATATGCTGAATTACAGACCAATATCACTAACGTTTATTTGCAGTAGGATTTTGTATTCGAACATCACGAATTACCTCGAAGGTAACGGTATACTGACACAAAGTCAGCATGAATTCAGAAAATATCGTTCTCTCAGGAAACACAACTAGCTTTTTATTCGCACAAAGTAGTTAGTGCTGTTGACAGAGAATCTCAACTCAATTCTATATTTCTAGACTTCCAGAAGGCTTTTGACGTCGTTAAGTACAATAGACTTCTTATCAAATTGGATGTCTGTGGCGTATCGCTTCAGTTCCGAGAGTCGATCCATGATTCCTCTCAGTGAGTCACAGTATGTGACTATCGACTAAAACAGAAGTCATTTCAAGTGTTACCCAAGAACGAGCTATAGGCCTTCTGCTGTTCCTAATCTACATAAACGATTTAGGAGACAATCTGATCAGCCCTCTCTTTTTGCAGATGATGCTGTCTTTTGCCACCTAGTAACGTCATCAGAAGAGCAAAAACAATTCCAATATGACGTACACACGATACCTGAATGGTGCCAAAAGTGGCAGCTGTCTCTCAGTAAGGAAAAACGTGGGGTCACCCACATAAGTACAAAGATAAATCAGTTAAATTTCGATTACACGATAAATCACACAAATCAAGGCTCGAGTTCTACTAAATACCTAGGAATTACAATTAGGAACGGCTTACCAGAATGAGATTTTCACTCTGCAGCGGAGAGTGCGCTGATATGAAACTTCCTGGCAGATGGTAGAGCACTTGCCCGCGAAAGGCAGAGGTCCCGAGCTGGAGTCTCTGTGCGGCACACAGTTTTAATCTGTCAGGAAGTTTCAGGAACAGCTTAAGTTGAATCGATCACATAGAAAATGTTGTGCGGAAGACAAACGAAAGATTACTTTTTATTGGCAGAACACTAATAAGATGCAACAAGTATACTAAAGAGACTGGCTACATTACGCTTGTTTGTACTCTGATACAGTATTAGTGTGCTGTATGGTATCCTTATCACATAGGATCGATGGAGGACATCGAAAAAGTTCAAAGAAAGACAGCTCGTTTTGTATTATCGCGAAATAGGAGGGATTGTCCGTACATGATAAGCGAATTCGGATGGCAGTTATTAAAAGAAAGGCGTTTCTCGTTGCAGCAATATCTTTCACGAAATTTCAATCATCAACTTTCTCCTCTGAATGAAAAAATATTTTATTTTCGCCAACATTCAAAGCTAGAATCTCCGTACATCCATAGTTGAAATGGGCAGTGGGACATCAGCTGGTATAATTTTATATTAAAACTGAAGAAATTCCTTCAGCTGTATTTAAGGTGTCGATTTTATTTTGGAAACTAGTTTCAACGTCGTAACTACGTCATCTTCAGTCCCTATAAAATATACCGTACATACAACAACTAATGTGGCATTAGTAATCTATGAGTTATTATGTAAACAAATATATTATATACATATTACATAATGGACAAATTCCATAAAATTAATTACATTTTGGCCGTGTTCATTAAATCATTCTGGAAATTAACAATTTATGAGGGGCCAATAAGTACAAATGAAATTATATACACATGGACGTTTTTATTACAGATCAATGTCAAGCATTAAATGAAATGGGAGTATATATACACTCCTGGAAATTGAAATAAGAACACCGTGAATTCATTGTCCCAGGAAAAGTTTCCCCTTCCTGGGACAATGACACATTCCTGGGGTCAGATACATCACATGATCACACTGACAGAACAACAGGCACATAGACACAGGCAACAGAGCATGCACAATGTCGACACTAGTACAGTGTATATCCACCTTTCGCAGCAATGCAGGCTGCTATTCTCCCATGGAGGCGATCGTAGAGATGCTGGATGTAGTCCTGTGGAACGTCTTGCCATGCCATTTCCACCTGGCGCCTCAGTTGGACCAGCGTTCGTGCTGGACGTGCAGACTGCTGGAGACGACGCTTCATCCAGTCCCAACCATGCTCAATGGGGGACAGATCCGGAGATCTTGCTGGCCAGGGTAGTTGACTTACACCTTCTAGAGCACGTTGGGTGGCACGGGATACATGCGGACGTGCATTGTCCTGTTGGAACAGCAAGTTCCTTTGCCGGTCTAGGAATGGTAGAACGATGGGTTCGATGACGGTTTGGATGTACCGTGCACTATCCAGTGTCCCCTCGACGATCACCAGAGGTGTACGGCCAGTGTAGGAGATCGCTCCCCACAGCATGATGCCGGGTGTTGGCCCTGTGTGCCTCGGTCGTATGCAGTCCTGATTGTGGCGCTCACCTGCACGGCGCCAAACACGTATACGACCATCATTGGCACCAAGGCAGAAGCGACTCTCATCGCTGAAGACGACACGTCTCCATTCGTCCCTCCATTCACGCCTGTCGCGACACCACTGGAGGCGGGCTGCACGATGTTGGGGCGTGAGCGGAAGACGGCCTAACGGTGTGCGGGACCGTAGCCCAGCTTCATGGAGACGGTTGCGAATGGTCCTCGCCGATACCCCAGGAGCAACAGTGTCCCTAATTTGCTGGGAAGTGGCGGTGCGGTCCCCTACGGCACTGCGTAGGATCCTACGGTCTTGGCGTGCATCCGTGCGTCGCTGCGGTCCGGTCCCAGGTCGACGGGCACGTGCACCTTCCGCCGACCACTGGCGACAACATCGATGTACTGTGGAGACCTCACGCCCCACGTGTTGAGCAATTCGGCGGTACGTCCACCCGGCCTCCCGCATGCCCACTATACGCCCTCGCTCAAAGTCCGTCAACTGCACATACGGTTCACGTCCACGCTGTCGCGGCATGCTACCAGTGTTAAAGACTGCGATGGAGCTCCGTATGCCACGGCAAACTGGCTGACACTGACGGCGGCGGTGCACAAATGCTGCGCAGCTAGCGCCATTCGACGGCCAACACCGCGGTTCCTGGTGTGTCCGCTGTGCCGTGCGTGTGATCATTGCTTGTACAGCCCTCTCGCAGTGTCCGGAGCAAGTATGGTGGGTCTGACACACCGGTGTCAATGTGTTCTTCTTTCATTTACAGGAAAGTAAAAAACTTACGTGACAAACCATTCCGCTTATGGATAACAAACAGTGCTAAAGAGAATATGCACAGTTTATTATCCGTAAGTGGTGTGTGCGCTGATATGAAACTTCCTGGCAGATTAAAACTGTGTGCCGGACCGAGACTCGAACTCGGGTCCTTTGCCTTTCGCGGACAACTGCCCTACCAACTGAGCTACCCAAGCACGACTCACGCCCCGTCCTCACAGCTTTACTTCCGTCTGTACCTCGTCCCCTACCTTGCCCGCAGATGGCAAAGGTCCTTAGTTCGAGTCTCGGTCCGGCACACAGTTTTAATCTGCCAGGAAGTTTCAGTTTACCATATGTCTGCTCTTCTTCTCCTTTCTTCTTCGTATTCTACGGATTCGGAGCAAAAATTATTTGGAAACCCACATTTGTTTCAGTGTTCAAGGATGTGTGCTGAGATTTCAGGCTGACCTGAATGTTATTAGGTTTATGTTTTTCTAAAGTTGTCTGACAGGTTACGATCGTTATCTGTTTCCCAGGTGATTATCTCAGTTTAATTCGAAAATGGCTGATTGTTGCCTTCAGTGTTGCATTTTGTACGTTTTACTAACAGGTGTAAGGAATTTAATTACTGACTTTGAATTCAATACAGAAGCAGCATTAGAAGTAAGGAATTGCTTACAGGGCTCATAGGGAAACATTCAAACGAAATCAGACAGGAATACTACAAAATGTAAAATGTAGTGGCCAGATGGGATTTGAAAATTGCTCTTTCTCGTTCCTCACTGCGGCGACCGGAAAATAACAAGGAAAAAGAACAGAACCAGTCACTGTGTGGATACTGTTTAGTAAAAAAAGGCATTGTTGTGTAACGTGACAAAATACGTTTCAAATGTCAGTTCACAGCATAACAATACAATAAGCTCTTGCATCTATTAATACAGCACCAAACGTAATGAGCACAGTAATTTCATTTCAATTTCAAATATATTATTCTGTAGAGCAACAATGTGGGTGGTATACAAAAATGACTGAAGGGTAAAGAAAATGAACAAATTACATTCAAACACCCCATACTAGGACGCAGAAAGATTCAATCAGTCAGTCAGTCAGTCCTCAAGATAATGAAGGTGTTCTGCAAAAATATAGCGGCTGATAGAATAAGCTCATGTCAAACAGAAATGGCTTCTGTCATTTAATTTTGCACATAGTTTTCTGTCTCAGTTCACCAAAAAAGACGCCATAACACAATAAAGGAGCTGCGTGTTTGTTCTTAAATTTTAACCAGTGTCTACAGTCAGCAGTGCTTGTTTGCAAAACATTTTTTATCAGTATTAGTTACAAGAGAGAGAGAGAGAAGAAATTGAGTATGGCAACAACCCAGCAAAAAGTCAATAAAAACCTTACATATTATTCTGGTATACAGTGTACTGTTACCTATAAAGACAGAGGCAGAAAATCGTCGTAAATTGCAGAACAGCGCATGTATAATGAAACTTTAAAGCTAGATGTGACATTTTCTAATGTGCACTGTTCAACTGCTTCATTAGGTCTTAGCTTCTCAGTTTCTTTGCTGTATTGTTTCAGTGTTCGCACCTTATTTCTGGTTTGTTGTGAAAGTCAAATTCCTGTTAATGATTTACTGTGAAACATTACGTATTTTTTACTATTTCTTATTGTAAACAGGTTTCCATTAATTATTCAAGCAGCATCCCACATTATTATAAATTATTAGATGTTTATAACACGCCGTATGGGATAAAAATGGTTCAAATGGCTCTAAGCACTATGGGACTTAACATCGGAGGTCATCAGTGCCATAGACCAACAACTACTTAAACCTAACTAACCTAAGGATATCACACACATGCATCCACGAGGCAGGATTCGAACCTGCGACCGTAGCAGCAGCGCGGTTCCGGACTGAAGCGTCTAGAACCGCTCGGCTACAACGAATGGCATGGGATGAATGAAAAATGTAGTTTACATCAAAGAGAATATGTTTGCATAAAAATATTTCACTGACTCTCACTCTCTGTGAACATGGATAGGACGAATTCTACGCCAAGGACAACAGGTTTGGATCCGCATGAGGTGATAAGGATTTTCCTCTGTTGAATCACAACTCTGAATGTACAACATACAAATTCCGTTGCACAAACAATGTAACAGATCAACATATGAACAGATTTCGGACAACTTTTAACTGTTTAACAACTGCCGGAAACAGAACTGTGAGGACATCTTGTGGCGTGTACCTGGATAACTCAACTGGTAAGAGTGTCGTCTGTGGAACGCTAGGTCCCAGGTTCGAAACTTTATCTGTTTCAGAATTTGCTCTGCTAGGAACTTTCACAATATGACTCGCCAGTATAGCCGAGAGCGCTAACGCGCTGCTTCCTGGACTCGGGTGGAGGCGCCGGCCCAAGATCGATTCCGCCTGGCGGATTGACGACGACGGCCAGTGTGCCGAACAGCCTAGATGTGGTTTTTGGGCGGTTTTCCACACTCTCCTGGGTGAATACCGGGCTGGTCCCCACGTCCCGCTTCATTTACACGGCTCGCAGACATTTGAACACATTCACACTATTTCACGATTCACACTAGACGCAGACAGCGGTGCTACCCTAATTCCGTCCCGGGGGGTATGGGGTGGCGGCAAAAAGGGCATCCGGCCACCCCTTAAAATTAACCGTGCTAACTCCCTACTTAACCCTGCAGACCCTGCGCAGAATGCGGGATACAGACTGTAGCAAAAGAAAGAAAGGGAACTTTCACATCATGTAACACATATTTTACACTAATTAATGTGCCTATGGTTAATAGATGTAGAACAAGGAAAAGAATTAAAACTCGTTTCTGTTTACAAATTAATATAAGACTTGTCCCTGGTATGTTAATATAAACATACAGACATTATATGTTTACTTATTCCTGATTAAATTAGTGAACTTCTCATCTGAATAAAAATCAGACCTTCAGTCTGCTCTTAAATTGTAAAGTAGTAGTAGCGAAACATTTTATGACTGCTGAAAAGTTATTGATAATGGGTATACCTGAGTGCAAGCCCTTTCTGGGGCAAAGCGAGTGCCTTTAAATATTTGTGTTTATAGTTCTTGTTCCAGTGTTATGCGGACGTCATATCGAAGCAGTCAGCCGCGACGGTAAACAAACGAGAACTGAGACTGCCTGATAGGAGATGAGCGGTGCGGGAAAATAAGCCCCGCCTCCCTCTGGAAGGGCTGCCATCGTACGGCCGCGTTCTGTGGTTCCACTAAAGCAGAACTGCCATAACGGTCACAGGGAGCGCTGATTCCTTTTCTTGTGGTGAGAGTCGCATTCGAGCCCCTCCATGCAGTATGATTAGTCTCTTCACTTTATTAACGGAGATCCGAAATGTGAAACGATTTGGGTGAAGGTCACGGTTAAAGCAGGCTCAGACATGGTAATTGGATGTCTCTATAGGCCCCCGGGCTCAGCAGCTGTTGTGACTGAGCACCTGAAGAATAATTTGGAAAACATTTCGAGTAGATTTTCCCACCATGTTATTGTTCTGGGTGGAGGTTTTAATTTGCCGGGTATAGACTAGGAGACTCAAACGTTCATAACGGGTGGCAGGGACAAAGAATCCAGTGAAATATTTTTAAGTGCTTTATCTGAAAACTACCTTGAGCAGTTAAACAGAAAACCGAGTCGTGGCGATAACATATTAGCCCTTCTGGTGACAAACAGACCCGAACTATTTGAAACAGTTAATGCAGAACAGGGAATCAGCGATCATAAAGCGGCTACTGCATCGATGATTTCAGCCGTAAATAGAAATATTAAAAAAGGTAGGAAGATTTTTCTGTTTAGCAAAGGTGACAAAAAGCAGATTACAGATAGTGTTGAGGATCAGTGGACAAAGTTCAAAACCATCGTATAATATGCGTTAGATGAGTATGTGCCAAGCAAGATCGTAAGAGATGGAAAGAGCCACCTTGGTACAACAACCGAGTTAGAAAACTGCTGCGGAAGCAAAGGTAACTTCACAGCACACATAAACATAGCCAAAGCCTTGCAGACAAACAAAAATTACACGAAGCGAAATGTAGTGTGTGGAGGGCTATGCGAGAGGCGTTCAATGAATTCGAAAGTAAAGTTCTATGTACTGACTTGGCAGAAAATCCTAAGAAATTTTGGTCTTACGTCAAAGTGGTGGGTGGATCAAAACAAAATGTCCAGACACTCTGTGACCAAAATGGGACTGAAACACAGGATGACAGACTAAAGGCCGAAATACTTAATGTCTCCTTCCAGAGCTGTTTCACAGAGGAAGACTGCACTGTAGTTCCTTCTCTAGATTGTCGCACAGATGACAAAATGGTAGATGTCGAAATAGACGACAGAGGGATAGAGAAACAATTAAAATCGCTCAAGAGAGGAAAGGCCGCTAGACCTGATGGGATACCAGTTCGATTTGACACAGAGTACGCAGAGGAACTTGCCCCCTTGTTGTAGCGGTGCACCGTAGGTCTCTAGAAGAGCGTTGCGTTCCAAAGGATTGGAAAAGGTCTCAGGTCATCCCCGTTTTCAAGAAGGGACGTCGAACAGATGTGCAGAACTATAAACATATATCTCTGACGTCAATCAGTTGTAGAATTTTGGAACACGTATTAAGTTCGAGTATAATTACTTTTCTGGAGACTAGAAATCTACTCTGTAGGAATCAGCATGGGTTTCGAAAAAGACGATCGTGTGAAACCCAGCTCGCGCTATTCGTCCACGAGACTCAGAAGGCCATAGACACGGGTAGATGCCGTGTTTCTTGACTTCCGCAAGGCGTTCGATACAGTTCCCCACAGTGGTTTAATCAACGAAGTAAGAGCATATGGACTATCAGACCAATTGTGTGATTGGATTGAGGAGTTCCTAGATAACAGAACGCAGCATGTCATTCTCAATGGAGAGAAGTCTTCCGAAGTAAGAATGATTTCAGGTGTGCCGCAGGGGAGTGTCATAGGGCCGTTGCTATTCAGAATATACATAAATGACCTGGTGGATGACATCGGAAGTTCACTGAGGCTTTTTGCGTATGATGCTGTGGTGTATCGAGAGGTTGCAACAATGTAAAATTGTATTGAAATGCAAGAGGATCTGCAGCGAATTGACGCATGGTGCAGGGAATGGCAATTGAATCTCAATGTAGACAAGTGTAATGTGCTGCGAATGCATAGAAAGATAGATCGCTTATCTTTTTTTTTGGTCATCAGTCTACTGGCTGGTTTGATGCGGCCCGCCGCGAATTCTTCCCCTGTCCTAACCTCTTCATCTCAGAGTAGCACTTGCAACCTACGTCCTCAATTATTTGCTTGACGTATTCCAATCTCTGTCTTCCTCTACAGTTTTTGTCCTCTACAGCCCCCTCTAGTACCATGGAAGTCATTCCCTCACGTCTTAGCAGATGTCCTATCGTCTTGTCCCTTCTCCTTATCAGTGTTTTCCACATATTCCTTTCCTCTCCGATTCTGCATAGAACCTCCTCGTTCCTTACCTTATCAGTCCACCTAATTTTCAACATTCGTCTATAGCACCACATCTCAAATGCTTCGATTCTCTTCTGTTCCGGTTTTCCCACAGTCTATGTTTCATTACCATACAATGCTGTACTCCAGACGTACATCCTCAGAAATTTCTTCCTCAAATTAAGGCCGGTATTTGATATTAGTAAACTTCTCTTGGCCAGAAATGCCTTTTTTGCCATAGCGAGTCTGCTTTTGATGTCCTCCTTGCTCCGTCCGTCATTGGTTATTTTACTGCCTAGGTAGCAGAATTCCTTAACTTCACTGACATCGTGACCATCAATCCTGATGTTAAGTTTCTCGCTGTCATTTAATTCTTCTTCACTTCCACTCAGGATAGCAATGTCATCAGCGAATCGTATCATTGATATCCTTTCACCCTGTATTTTAATTCCACTCCTGAACCTTTCTTTTATTTCCATCATTGCTTCCTCGATGTACAGATTGAAGAGTAGGGGCGAAAGGCTACAGCCTTGTCTTACTCCCTTCTTAATACGAGCACTTCGTTCTTGATCGTCCACTCTTATTATTCCCGTCTCTCCCTATAGCTTACCCCTACTTTTTTCAGAATCTTGAAGAGCTTGCACCATTTTATATTGTCGAACGCTTTTTCTTTATCTTTGGCCTAGCTTCCATTATTAGCCGTAACGTCAGAATTGCCTCTCTCGTGCCTTTACTTTTCCTAAAGCCAAACTGATCGTCACCTAGCGCATTCTCAATTTTCTTTTCCATTCTTCTGTATATTATTCTTCAAGCAGCTTCGATGCATGAGCTGTTAAGCTGATTGTGCGATAATTCTCGCACTTGTCAGCTCTTGCCGTCTTCGGAATTGTGTGGATGATGCTTTTCCGAAAGTCAGATGGTATGTCGCCAGACTCATATATTCTACACACCAACGTGAATAATCGTTTTGTTGCCACTTCCCCTAATGATTTTAGAAATTCTGTTGGAATGTTATCTATCCCTTGTGCCTTATTTGACCGTAAGTCCTCCAAAGCTCTTTTAAATTTCGATTCTAATACTGGATCCCCTATCTCTTCTAAATCGACTCCTGTTTCTTCTTCTATCACATCAGACAAATCTTCACCCTCATAGAGGCTTTCAATGTATTTTTTCCACCTATCTGCTCTCTCCTCCGCATTTAACAGTGGAATTCCCGTTGCACTCTTAATGTTACCACCGTTGCTTTTAATGTCACCAAAGGTTGTTTTGACTTTCCTGTATGCTGAGTCTGTCATTCCGACAATCATATCTTTTTCGATGTCTTCACATTTTTCCTGCAGCCATTTCGTCTTAGCTTCCCTGCACTTCCTATTTATTTCATTCCTCAGCGACTTGTATTTCTGTATTCCTGATTTTCCCGGAACATGTTTGTACTTGCTCCTTTCATCAATCAACTGAAGTATTTCTTCTGTTACCCATGGTTTCTTCGCAGCTACCTTCTTTGTACCTATGTTTTCCTTCCCAACTTCTGTGATGGCCGTTTTTAGAGACGTCCATTCCTCTTCAACTGTGTTGCCTACTGCGCTATTCCTTATTGCTGTATCTATAGCGTTAGAGAACTTCAAACGTATCTCGTCATTCCTTAGAACTTCCGTATCCCACTTCTTAGCGTATTGATTCTTCCTGACTAATGTCTTGAACTTCAGCCTACGCTTCATCACTACTATATTGTGATCTGAGTCTATATCTGCTCCTGGGTACGCCTTACAATTAAGTATCTGATTTCGGAATCTCTGTCTGACCATGATGTAATCTAATTGAAATCTTCCCGTATCTCCCGGCCTTTTCCACGTATACCTCCTCCTCTTGTGATTCTTGAACAGGGTATTCGCTATTACTAGCTGAAACTAGTACAGAACTCAATTATTCTTTCTCCTCTTTCATTCCTTGTTACAAGCCCATATTCTCCTGTAACCTTTTCTTCTACTCCTTCCCCTACAACTGCATTCCAGTCACCCATGGCTATTAGATTTTCGTCCCCCTTTACATACTGCATTACCCTTTCAATATCCTCATACACTTTCTCTATCTGTTCATCTTCAGCTTGTGACGTCGGCATGTATACCTGAACTATCGTTGTCAGTGTTGGTCTGCTGTCGATTCTGATTAGAACAACCCGGTCACTGAACTGTTCACAGTAACACATCCTCAGCCCTACCTTCCTATTCATAACGAATGCTACACCTGTTATACCATTTTCTGCTGCTGTTGATATTACCTGATACTCATCTGACCAGAAATCCTTGTCTTCCTTCCACTTCACTTCACTGACCCCTACTATATCTACAAATATTGAGCCTTTGCATTTCCCTTTTCAGATTTTCTACTTTCCCTACCACGTTCAAGTTTCTGACATTCCACACCCCGACTCGTAGAACATTATCCTTTCGTTGATTATTCAACCTTTTCTCATGGTAACCTCCCCCTTGGCAGTCCCCTCCCGGAGATCCGAATGGGGGACTATTCCGGAATCTTTTGCCAATGTAGAGATCATCATGACACTTCCTCAACTACAGGCCACATGTCCTGTGGATACACGTTACGTGTCTTTAATGCAGTGGTTTCCATTGCCTTCTGCATCCTCATGTCGTTGATCATTGCTGATTCTTCCGCCTTTAGGGGCAATTTTCCACCCCTAGGACAAGAGAGTGCCCTGAACCTCTATCTGCTCCTCCGCCCTCTTTGACATGGCCGTTGGCAGAATGAGGCTGACTTCTTATGCCGGAAGTCTTCGGCCGCCAATGCTGATTATTTATCAAAATTTAGGCAGCGGCGGGGATCGAACCCAGGACCGAAGACGTTTTGATTATGAATCAAAGACGCTACACCTAGACCACGGGTATCATTTAGCTACAAAATTGCAGGTCAGAAACTGGAAGCAGCTAATTCCATAAATTATCTGGGAGTACGCATTAGGAGTGATTTAAAATGGAATGATCATATAAAGTTGATCGTCGGTAAAGCAGATGACAGACTGAGATTCATTGGAAGAATCCTAAGGAAATGCAATCCGAAAACAAAGGAAGTAGGTTACAGTACGCTTGTTCGCCCACTGCTTGAATACTGCTCAGCAGTGTGGGATCCGTACCAGATAGAATTGATAGAAGAGATAGAGAAGATCCAACGGAGAGCAGCGCGCTTCGTTACAGGATCATTTAGTAATCGCGAAAGCGTTACGGATATGATAGATAAACTCTGCAGGGGAGACTCTCAGTAGCTCGGTACGGGCTTTTGTTAAAGTTTCGAGAACATACCTTCACCGAAGAGTCAAGCAGTATATTGCTCCCTCCTACGTATATCTCGCGAAGAGACCGCGAGGATAAAATCAGAGAGATTAGAGCCCACACAGAAGCATACCGACAGTTCTTCTTTCCACGTACAATACGAGACTGGAATAGAAGGGAGAACCGATAGAGGTACCCTCCGCCACACACCGTCAGGTGGCTTGAGGAGTATGGATGTAGTTGTAGATTTCCAGATTTAAAAAAGCAATCTGCAAAACATGGTAAATTGCAGTATCAAAGCATTTGGTAGTGGTTACAGCATAATTGTTAGTTGCGGTTGCCAGTGATAGTACAGGCCCGATCTCTACCGGTATCTTCCGTAACCACAGCCAAAAACATTCCCTGCCTAAAACTGCCTCGATGTAGTGTCCGTATAACACTAATTCCTCCAGCTGAGCATTCGGGAGGACGACGGTTCAATCCCGTCTCCGGCCATCCTGATTTAGGTTTTCCGTGATTTCCCTAGATGGCTTCAGGCAAATGCCGGGATGGTTCCCTTGAAAGGGCACGGCCGATTTCCTTCCCAATCCTTCCATAACCCGAGCTTGCGCTCCGTCTCTAATGACCTCGTTGTCGACGAGACGTTAAACACTAACCACCACCACCTCCTCCAGCTGATGTACTGCTTGTAGGAAGCTATACTTGACTTACGATCAGTTTCATGTGAGGAATACATAGTGTATGTTGATTTACCATGTAAACAATGCGATGAAAAGTTTTCGGACACCCCCAAAAACATAGGTTTTTAGTATTAGGTGCATTGTGCTGCCACCTATTGCCAGATACTCCATATCATCGATCTTAGTAGTCATTAGACATAGCCAGAGAGCAGAATGGAGCTCTCTGCGGATCTCACGGACTTCGAACGTGGTCAGGTGACTAAATGTCACTTGTGTCATACGTCTGTACACGAGATTTCCACACTCCAAAACATCCCTAGGTCCACTGCTTCCGATGTCATAGTGAAGTGGAAACGTGGACACCTAAAGCAGAAAAGCGTACAGGCCGGCCTCGTCTGTTGACTGACAGAGACCGCTGACAGTTGAAGAGGGCCGTAATGTGTAATAGGCGGACATCTATCCACACGATCACACAAGAATTCCAAACTGCATCACATTTGGTGTGAAGTCTTATGGGGCTTTACTGCTAAAGTCAGCAGTACCTAAGCTTACACACTACTTAACCCAAATTATCCTAAGGACAAACACACACACCCATGCCCGAGGGAGGACTCGAACCTCCGCCGGGACCAGGCGCAGAGTCCACGACTGCAGCGCCTCAGACCACTCGGCTAATCCCGCGCGGCCGCATCAGGATCCACTGCAGGTACTATAACAGTTAGGCATTAGGTGAGAAAGCTTGGATTTCACTATACAGCAGATGCTCAAAAGCCACACATCACGCCGGTAAATGTCAAACGACACCTCGCTCGGGGTAAGTGGCGTAAACATTAGACGATTGAACAGTCGAAAAACGTTCTGTGGACTGACGAATCACGGTAAACGATGTGGCGTTCCGATGGCAGGGTGTGGGTATGGCGAATGCCCTGTGAACGTCATCTGCCAGCGTGTGTAGTGCCAACAGTAAAATTCGGAGGCGCTGGTGTTATGGTGTGGTCCTGTTTTTCATGGAGGGGGCTTGCACTCATTATTTTGTGCGGTGCTATCACAGCACAGACCTACATTGATGTTTTAGGCACCTTCTTGCTTCCCACTGTTGAAAAGCAACTCGGGGATGGCAATTGCCTCTTTCAACACGAAGAAGCATCTGCTCTTAATGCACGGCCTGTAGTGGAGTGTTTACACGACAATGTTGTTGCGGTCTTCAGTCCTGAGACTGGTTTGATGCAGCTCTCCATGCTACTCTATCCTGTGCAAGCTGCTTCATCTCCCAGTACTGCAACCTACATCCTTCTGAATCTGCTTAGTGTATTCATCTCTTGGTCTCCCTCTACGATTTTTACCCTCCACGCTGCCCTCCAGTACTCAATTGGTGATCCCTTGATGCCTCAGAACATGTCCTACCAACCGATCCCTTCTTCTGGTCAAGTTGTGCCACAAACTTCTCTTCTCCCCAATCCTGTTCAGTACCTCCTCATTAGTTATGTGATCTACCCATCTAATCTTCAGCATTCTTCTGTAGCACCACATTTCGAAAGCTTCTACTCTCTTCTTGTCCAAACTATTTATCGTCCATGTTTCACTTCCATACATGGCTATACTTTCAGAAAAGACTCCCTGACATTTAAATCTATACTCGATGTTAACAAATTTCTCTTCTTCAGAAACGCTTTCCTTGCCATTGCCAGTCTACATTTTATATCCTCTCTACTTCGACCATTATCAGTTACTTTGCTCCCCTATTTGCAAAACTCCTTTACTAGCCGGCCGCGGTGGTCTCGCGGTTCTAGGCGCGCAGTCCGGAACCGTGCGACTGCTACGGTCGCAGGTTCGAATCCTGCCTCGGGCATGGATGTGTGTGATGTCCTTAGGTTAGTTAGGTTTAAGTAGTTCTAAGTTCTAGGGGACTGATGACCACAGCAGTTGAGTCCCATAGTGCTCAGAGCCATTTGAACCATTTTTTCCTTTACTACTTTAACTGTCTCATTTCCTAATCTAATTCCCTCAGCATCGCCCGACTTAATTCAACTACATTCCATTATCCTCGTTTTGCTTTTGTTGATCTTCATCTTATATCCTCCTTTCATGACACTATCCATTCTGTTCAACTGCTCTTCCAAGTCCTTTGCTGTCTCTGACAGAATTACAATGTCATCGGCAAACCTCAAAGTTTTTATTTCTTCTCCATGGATTTTAATACCTACTCCGAATTTTTCTTTTGTTTCTTTCAGTGCTTGCTCAATATACAGATTGCATAACATCGGGGAGAGGCTACAACCCTGTCTCACTCCCTTCCCAACCACTGCTTCCCTTTCATGTCCCTCGACTCTTATAACTGCCATCTGGTTTCTGTACAAATTGTAAATAGCCTTACGCTCCCTGTATTTTACCCCTGCCACCTTCAGAATTTTAAAGAGAGTATTCCAGTCAACATTGTCAAAAGCTTTCTCTAAGTCTACAAATGCTAGAAACGTAGGTTTGCGCTTCCTTAATATAGCTTCTAAGATAAGTTGTAGGGTCAGTATTGCCTCACGTGTTCCAGTATTTCTAGGGAATCCAAACTAACAATAACATCCCTGTAATGGTCTGGCCTGCACAGAGTCCTTATCTGAGTCCTACAGAACACCTCTGGGATGTTTTGGAACGCCGACTTCGTGCCAGGCCTCACCGACCGACATCGATACCTCTCTTCAGTGCTGCACTCCTTGAAGAACGAGCTGCCATTCCCCAAGAAACCTTCCAGCACCTGATTGAACGTATGCCTGCGAGAGTCAAAGCTGTCATCAAGGCTAATTGTGGGCCAACAACATATTGAATTCGAGCATTGCCGATGGAGGTCGCCACGAACTTGTGAGCCATTTTCAGCTACGTGTCCGGATGCTTTTGATCACATAGAATACGTTCGTTGTTGTCGGTTATTGCCCGTTGCGTTCTAGGCGCTTCAGTCTGGAACCGCGCGACTGCTACAGTTGCAGGTTCGAATCCTGCCTCGGGCATGGATGTGTATGATGTCCTTAGGTTAGTTAGGTTTAAGTAGTTCTAACTTCTACGGGACTGATGACCTCAGATGTTAAGTCCCATAGTGTTCAGAGCCATTTGAACCAGAAATATTACCAAATGACATTTTAAGTTTTATGGTTTGGCTGCTGTTCATCATTTATGCAAATCACATATGCAGGGTCTAAACATTCATCATAGTGTCTGCTTGTTCTATATCGTGTCTCCCTACCATTTTCGCGCAACGACGCTCTGAGCGTGTTTTTTAGGGAATGGACTAGTTTGAACCTGGGACCTGTTGCTGGTAAGGAGACGCCAGACCACACATGACATGTAGAGTTCAGAAGAGTTCAGTGAGACTAGCGATGACATAACCAAATACTTAATTATCTCAGCGTCAGCTCCACTACACTCCCTGTAAAAGAATCTTAATACTAACTAAATTTAGTGGAAGGGGTTCGAGGCTTTCCTATTTTTAGTTAGCTGGTAAAATAACGTCGAAAAAGCAGTTAAGTTTACCATTGCAAATTTTATTCTACTCACAAAACACTGTTTATAAATTGCACTATAGATAAAAGGAAATGTTTTAATACAGGTCGGTAAAAACCAACTGCGTTCAACAAAACTGTGAACGAATATTCCCTGAATGGGTTTCCAAGTTCTACAATGGATCGAAGGATGACCTACGCCATATCACATCTATAATCTAGGTTTAAGTTAAGTTTCACAATAGAGAAAACTATCAAAATTGGTCTACAGTGACCCTCAATTATCTTTAATTACTTATCTAACTTGTTGTACATTACAGTGGCTGATGTGGTTTCTCAATAACTGTATAACAGAAAAATCATCGCATTTCAGGTTTTTACTTCAAGTGGCAAATGTGAACACCATGAGCTTTAATTGACGAACGACACTAGTATTACTCAAAAACGGGGTGTAACAGATGAGACTTCTGCAGTTCTGAATGCGCTCAAAAATGCGGCATCGCGTGCGTTCATTACCTTGTCGGTGTTTAGGCAGCGTCAGGGCGGCGGCGGGCAGCACAGCTCCGCTCACATCGCCATCTCGGAAGCAACTCTTCTCTTAACTTCTCCTTACTACAATTTACAGAAGTTAGTTTAAAAAACTATCTGGCTATGTTTCATCTGACCAATCAGGGTCTCAATGTTAATCTTAAGCTCCGCCTACAAAAATTCTGTCTATCCAATGGGAAACGTTATACTTTTCGTGGTGGGGCAATGTTTTTAAAGTTTGCAACGTAACAGAGACGCTAAAAAGTCTGACGCTAAAACCTGCAGCTAGTGTGGTCCTTTTAGCGTTGTCGTAAGATCTATACTGTTCTTCTGGAGGGCTCTATCTTTTAACATGGGCTGCGGGGTGGTCCTTGACGTACCTGAGACACGAAAAAGTCTCACGCTAAAACTTGCGGGTGGTAGTGGCCCTTTTTGTGTTATCGTAAGATCTATGCTGTTTTTCTGGAGGGCTGTAGCTTTTAACATGGGCTGGGGGTGGTCCTTGACGTACCTGAGACGCGAAAACGTGCGGGTTGTGTGGCCCTACTGGTTAGCTGGCGCCGTAGGTGTCCAGTCCTTCCCTTATCGTAGGGCCTTCTAGCTTAACACGGTTCTGCTCTCGGCTTCTGTCCTCGTTTCTCCCCTCAGAACTGCTTCTGCCTCACGGTGGGAAGGTACGACATGCATTTAGGCATTCTTGTGTTAGTCTGTGGTATTCCATTTGCTCACTCGTTACTCGTATTACTTTGGTTAATTTAATGTCACGATTTATTCGGAGCTATGTGACATACTACTAGATTTGCTTATGATGTCAGGGTTTTCATGGAAGGTGTTGGATTTGCCTGACACCTTACAAGGGCATTAGACGTTTAATTGTCAGTCTGTCAGCATTCGTTCTCAGCCCAACGTCCACCTAGAGAAAATCTCAGCAGAGTACATTGCGGCTGCGGGTTAAATGTGGCAGCGTTAAATAGACCCTGATTATTGTGCGTGACAGTGCTCAATGAGATGTAGTCCAAGTTCCACAGGGAGCGGACTCTTACAACTTAATAACACATCTTGAAGAAAATGTGTTGCATAATTTACTTCCATATTAAACTTGAGTGGCAGCTGGACAGTAAATATCACTGTACAATAATACTACACAGTCCTACTGAATGCTTCCTTAGACTGATCAATAGAATCATGGTATATTATTGTGCCTTATTCAGTCTGGCTTGAAATGTTAGACAATCAAAAATGGTTCAAATGGCTCTAAGCACTATGGGACTTAACATCTGAGGTCATCAGTCCCCTAGACTTAGAACTACTTAAACCTAACTAACCTAAGCACATCACACACATCCACGCCCGAGGCAGGATTCGAACCTCCGACCGCGGCGGTCGCGCGGTTCCATACTGTAGCGCCTAGAACCGCTCGGCCACTCCGGCCGGCTATGACTGAGGACACAACTGTGTATGCTGTAATGACATTTGTTTAATGTTGCAAACTTTTCACAGATATACACACTTTTATACAGTTTACAATGTGACAATGTTAAGACAGTGGTGAAAATGACGCAACTTGTCCTCTGAAGTTTAACGAATCCTAAACACAACAATATTAAATTTTAACTATAAGTTTCTTTACAAAATTATTCTTACAATTTCGTTATGATGTTGGTTAGTACTACGATAAATCATCCGATTCCGGCTCAAAGTGCGGTACCAATTTAGGATGACAATCAAGTCTACAGAGGATGGTTAGTTTTGTGACATATTGAGCAAAAGATTACCCAAGGTCGCTCGGGTTTACAGTGGGCCAAAGCTGGTGAACCAACAAGTTTACTCCTCTGCACGCAAGTATTTACCTTTGCTGTGATGAGCTATCGTATGCATGGCCGCTCTCTGCCCCTAAAATTCCTATAAAAACTTATTTAAGCTTTGCTGAATTTTCCAGCAGAATCTCTCCCTATGTTTCTCGTCATGTGAGAAAACAAGTACTCATCCCTAGTCTTGGAATATGGCGATATACACGCACATGGCTGGAGCAGCGTGCGTATTTTAATGCCCTCTCATTTCTCTCAAGAACAATTAGCTGGCTGGTTCGTTTCTCCTCTGTTGGAGCTAAACGACGCTAGAGCTAATTTCTAGCTGGATGTCAGCCGCTGTGAATGTAGTGTTTACACACGTTTCTCCTTTGCATCGTACAGAGCGTTATGCTACCCATTCTGCACTTGACGCCTGTTCAGAGAAGATTCTTTCTTGTAGCTGAAGTGTCTCCCACCTGGGTTCTTTCATTCTCTGTGTCATAGCTTTTTACGACCAATTGGATCTGAGTCACCTGGTCAGTCAGCCATTAACTCCCGCCTTGGGACGCGCCCTAAGTGCTTTCCATAGTACCCCCTGTGGTGTGGCCTTCTCCTCTCCTCACAATTGCTTATAAAACAAAACGTTTCATCTCGCTGCTTGTCTCGCGTTCTACTCATAGACATGCATTATATGATTGGTGTGTTAATGCCGTCGATTGTCATCCCTTTTGCGTTACATACACTCCTGGAAATGAAAAAAAGAACACATTGACACCGGTGTGTCATACCCACCATACTTGCTCCGGACACTGCGAGAGGGCTGTACAAGCAATGATCACACGCACGGCACAGCGGACACACCAGGAACCGCGGTGTTGGCCGTCGAATGGCGCTAGCTGCGCAGCATTTGTGCACCGCCGCCGTCTGTGTTAGCCAGTTTGCCGTGGCATACGGAGCTCCATCGCAGTCTTTAACACTGGTAGCATGCCGCGACAGCGTGGACGTGAACCGTATGTGCAGTCGACGGTCTTTGAGCGAGGGCGTATAGTGGGCATGCGGGAGGCCGGGTGGACGTACCGCCGAATTGCTCAACACGTGGGGCGTGAGGTCTCCACAGTACATCGATGTTATCGCCAGTGGTCGGCGGAAGGTGCACGTGCCCGTCGACCTGGGACCGGACCGCAGCGACGCACGGATGCACGCCAAGACCGTAGGATCCTACGCAGTGCAGTAGGGGACCGCACCGCCACTTCCCAGCAAATTAGGGACACTGTTGCTCCTGGGGTATCGGCGAGGACCATTCGCAACCATCTCCATGAAGCTGGGCTATGGTCCCACACACCGTTAGGCCGTCTTCCGCTCACGCCCCAACATCGTGCAGCCCGCCTCCAGTGGTGTCGCGACAGGCGTGAATGGAGGGACGAATGGAGACGTGTCGTCTTCAGCTTCTGCCTTGGTGCCAATGATGGTCGTATGCGTGTTTGGCGCCGTGCAGGTGAGCGCCACAATCAGGACTGCATACGACCGAGGCACACAGGGCCAACACCCGGCATCATGGTGTGGGGAGCGATCTCCTACACTGGCCGTACACCGCTGGTGATCGTCGAGGGGACACTGAATAGTGCACGGTACATCCAACCCGTCATCGAACTCATCATTCTACCATTCCTAGACCGGCAAGGGAACTTGCTGTTCCAACAGGACAATGCACGTCCGCATGTATCCCGTGCCAGCCAACGTGCTCTAGAAGATGTATGTCAACTACCGTGGCCAGCAAGATCTCCGGATCTGTCCCCCATTGAGCATGTTTGGGACTGGATGAAGCGTCGTCTCACGCGGTCTGCACGTCCAGCACGAACGCTGGTCCAACGGAGGCGCCAGGTGGAGTTCTTAGCTTTCAATGGAAGGAGAACTGAAACTATGGAAGAAAAGGTGGGTTGAAGAAAGTGAAAGAGCTGAAACAGTAACTGAAGCATTAAAGAACGGTGGCAAGCAGTTTTTCCAAAATGTATATATTTTACTTCGAATATTTGGGACTATTGCTGTCACCACAAGCACTCCTGAACGAAGCTTCTCTACTTTGAGACGAATAAAGACTTATTTGCGTAACACAATGGGGTTGGTGAGACTAAATGGATTGGCTCTTGCACATGAAGAAAGAGATATGCAAATGGAAAATATCATTGACATATTCAGTAAAAAGAAACAGAGGCGAATGAGCATGACAAATTGGGCAGAAGACGGAAATATACAGTGAATTTTGTTACAGAATTTTCTTTTTTTTTACATATTCATGTCAAGTTCAGGTTTTTACATTCATGTCACCTTCTGTATCCAGAAAATTAATGAAAACTTATTTGTTGACAGTTGACCTTTTTCATGATTTATGTAAGTTATAAAATCTCCGATGTGAAAATAAGTTTATTTTACGCTGAACTCCAAAACAGTTGCAAAAAACTGCATTAAGCAACAACAAATTTTACCAATTTGTCGGCGGAGAACCCCAACTCTCCCACAACCTTCCCACCCCCCCCCCCCCCCCCCCCCTCCGTCACCCAATTAGCCGCTCCTCCTCCTTGACCGACTTCTAGAACCGCCCCTGTCTGTCAGTACTTTCCACGGACGGCGCAATGTTTCTCAGGTAGCGCAATGTTATTTCAAAAGTTCTTGATGTGCTCACAACTATTGCACAACCTCTCAGCCTAACCCACACACTTACCGTGTCACTGCGAATCCACAGATATTCAGCAATAATGTTGGCCATCTACAGGCTGCTTTACGATGAACAGAGTACAGTTTTGTAAAAAGTTGCTGACTTGGCATACATTAGACGTTATCCTCAGGATAAATTTCTGTACGATGAAGCAGACTCGCTCGCAACTATTTGGAAATGGGTTATCTGGTAAGACATAAAAACTAAACAGATCAAAAACAAAACACTTGGCTACAAAATATTTGAAGTAAGATTAAAATAATCACGTCTTCTCAGTGCAAAATTACCTACAGAGTGAGAACAGTGTACTAAACACATTGCCAACACCAAACAGAAATTGTCACCTGACTCTATTTTAATGCTGTTTGTTTACATTTTATACTGAGATTGAACCTGTAGTATTACCCTTATTTGTCCTGTTTTTACACATTTATTCATTAGTAACAGCAGTGTTGAAAAATTGTTGCTGCCGTGGATGCAAAGTGAAATATGCCAAAAGAGGGAAAGTAATTTCTCCTAGGTGAGTACCACAAATATCCACTTACACTCATCACACTGGTAAGATGCACTTTGTGCACTGACAGCGTGCATTGACGGATTTGCTATTTGACAAGTAATGTATTTGATTCCATGGCTCTATATTTCCCACCCAAGTGCTATGTAAATTTGGTAAAGCCGGAGATGTCGGCCAATCAATGTGTAGAAGACACACACATTTCGAGCCATTTTCATATGCTGATAATATGTGTGCAGAGTGTCCCAGGAGGAATGGTCAAAATTCAGGGATGTAACAGGAAGAATCTATATTTTCGATAGTTTGGCAGAGGATATTATAGGGCAAAACAAGAAAAAATTGTCTAGTAAATGTGTGCTTTAAAATGCATTACCTTAACACCTATGAGAACTTGTTCAGTAGAAGAGATGTGTTTCACAGTAGTGGAGCAGAACTGGTGCTCGTAACTCTTAAGGTATGCACTTTAGGGGTCATGTTTACTAGACTTTTTCGGTCTGAATGATCGTTCCTGTCATATTCCTGAATACTGACCGTTCCTCCTGGGACACCCTGTATATGACACTCCAAGTCACTGTGTCTGTAATACAGAGATCTCCATAACGTTGTGCTCATTTCAAAGTAGTATTAGTAGGAAAATGCAGTAGTAGTAATTACAATGTGACTAATTAGTAGAGCCAATAAATATTTTAGTTTCCAAGGATAAAAGAAGATTATGATTATATTCACCACCAGAAAGTCAAAACGGAAAAATTTTGTGCTAAAAATGGACAAGAAATATGATTACTGAGCTTAGAAACCCCAGAAGATGAGGGCCATCACCTCGTTTTAATAAAATAAAAGAGTAAAATGTAGAGATCAAAGAATGGAATTCTCTCTAACTGCATTTAAATAATGTGTTTTGCAGTTTCCATTTTACCTACACACTGAAACTTCATGGCAGATTAAAACTGTGTGCCGGACCGAGACACTGGTCCCGAGTTCGAGTCTCAGTCGGGCACACAATTTTAATCTGCCATGAAGTTTCATATCAGCGCACACTCTGCTGCAGAGTGAAAATCTCATTCTGGAAACATCCCCTAGGCTGTGGCTAAGCCATGTCTCCGCAGTATCTTTTCTTTCAGGAGTGCTAGTTCTGCAAGGTTCGCAGGAGAGCTTCTGTAAAGTTTGGAAGGTAGGAGACGGATACTGGCAGAAGTAAAGCTGTGAGGACCGGGCGTGAGTCGTGCTTCGGTAGCTCAGATGGTAGAGCACTTGCCTGCGAAAGGCAAAGGTCCCGACTTCGAATCTCGGTCCGGCACACAGTTTTAATCTGCCAGGAAGTTTCACATCAGCACACACTCCGCTGCAAAGTGAAAATCTCATTCTGTTACCTACACACTCATTACAAACTTCAAAGGAGTAAGTCCACTGCATATGCACTATTTTGGCTGTGTATCTAACAGACTTAATATTCCGCAGCATTTATCAGCTTTGACTTCACAATAGGACAGTGCAAAATAGGTAGTACAGCAATGTTTTGTATTGTCACAATATTAGTGCAAAAACACAAACATTACGTCCCTGAAGCATCTGCTCTTCTCACTTGGCCTGTTTGAAAAGCCACACGAAGACAAGTGTCGCCTCCATTGCATTCTGCTTGCTGATATTGGTTTTATGTTTGACGATGGCTTCGTTTTCCACGCTGTATGTGGCAGATACTTATTTAAATTATTGTAACTAGTGACACCTCTCCAACATCTCACAATAACAGGCAATAATCACACGAATTACAACTCAAGCTTTTAGTCTCTGATACCTTTACCTCTCGACCAACAACTGCCCAAACACAGTAACTAAACATCTAAAATAACTCAGATGGAATCTTCACCTACTAACGTCCAACAGAAAGCCCACGACAGGCTGAAACAACAAGTTGAACATAGGGATTAAAGCAGCCTTCTATTTTCCATGTCAACAATACATTAATGTGTCCCATCCTAACCTGTGTCAATGTTGCATTGAGCAGCAACCCACCTTAATTATTCCTCCTTGACTGCTATAACCATCTACACTTCTCCACTCTTCATCAGTTCTCGAAGTCCCTCATCTCTTCAACCATTTCTCAATGGAGTCTCAGTCTCTTTCAACTGGGAGGAGCACGCCACAGAACTGCTGAAGCGTCTTAACAAATCTCTATTTGTAATGCGAATTGTGTCAGACATAGAGGATATAAAAATTAAAAATCTGGCACACTATGCTTACTTTCTTTCCATAATGTCATATGGTATCATTTTTTGGGGTAATTCATCAAGCCAAGCTAAAGTTTTCCAGGCACAAAAACGTGCAATAAGAGCTGTATGTGGTGTGAACTCAAGAACATCCTGCAGAAGCCTGTTTAGGGAAGTAGGGATACTAACTACTGCTTCCCAATATATTATTCCTTAATTAAATTTGTCATTAAAAATATATCACTGTTTCAAACCAACAGCTCAATTCATGTAATCAGTGCTAGAAATAAGAATAATCTTCACAAGGATTTAAAGTCACTTAGTCTTTTACAAAAAGGTGTGCATTAGTCAGGAACACACATTTTCAATAACTTGCCAGCAACCATAAAAAGCTTAACAACCAATGAAATTCAGATTAAGAGAAGCCTAAAGGACTTATTGGTGGCCAACTCCTACTCTATTGATGAATTTCTCAGTAAAACCAACTGATATATATATATATATATATATATATATATATATATATATATATATATATATATATATATATATACACTCCTGGAAATGGAAAAAAGAACACATTCGACACCGGTGTGTCAGACCCACCATACTTGCTCCGGACATTGCGAGAGGGCTGTACAAGCAATGATCGCACGCACGGCACAGCGGACACACCAGGAACCACGGTGTTGGCCGTCGAATGGCGCTAGCTGCGCAGCATTTGTGCACCGCCGCCGTCAGTGTCAGCCAGTTTGCCGTGGCATACGGATCTCCATCGCAGTCTTTAACACTGGTAGCATGCCGCGATAGCATGGACGTGAACCGTATGTGCAGTTGACGGACTTTGAGCGAGGGCGTATAGTGGGCATGCGGGAGGCCGGGTGGACGTACCGTCGAATTGCTCAACACGTGGGGCGTGAGGTCTCCACAGTACATCGATGTTGTCGCCAGTGGTCGGCGGAAGGTGCACGTGCCCGTCGACCTGGGAGCGGACCGCAGCGACGGATGCACGCCAAGACCGTAGGATCCTACGCAGTGCCGTAGGGGACCACACCGCCACTTCCCACCAAATTAGGGACACTGTTGCTCCTGGGGTATCGGCGAGGACCATTCGCAACCGTCTCCATGAAGCTGGGCTACGGTCCCACACCGTTAGGCTGTCTTCCGCTCACGCCCCAACATCGTGCAGCCCGCCTCCAGTGGTGTCGCGACAGGCGTGAATTGAGGGACGAATGGAGACGTGTTGTCTTCAGCGATGAGAGTCGCTTCTGCCTTGGTGCCAATGATGGTCGTATGCGTGTTTGGCGCCGTGCAGGTGAGTGCCACAATCCAGACTGCATACGACCGAGGCACACAAGGCCAACACCCGGCATCATGGTGTGGGGAGCGATCTCCTACACTGGCCGTACACCTCTGGTGATCGTCGAGGGGACACTGAATAGTGCACGATACATCCAAACCGTCATCGAACCCATCGTTCTACCATTCCTAGACCGGCAAGGGAACTTGCTGTTCCAACAGGACAATGCACGTCCGCACGTATCCCGTGCCACCCAACGTGCTCTAGAAGGTGTAAGTCAACTACCCTGGCCAGCAAGATCTCCGGATCTGTCCCACATTGAGCATGTTTGGGACTGGATGAAGTGTCGTCTCTCGCGGTCTGCACGTCCAGCACGAACGCTGGTCCAACTGAGGCGCCAGGTGGACATGGCATGGCAAGCCGTTCCACAGGACTACATCCAGCATCTCTACGATCGTCTCCATGGGAGAATAGCAGCCAGCATTGCTAAGAAAGGTGGATAAACACTGTACTAGTGCCGACATTGTGCATGCTCTGTTGCCTGTGTCTATGTGCCTGTGGTTCTGTCAGTGTGATCATGTGATGTATCTGACCCCAGGAATGTGTCAATAAAGTTTCCCCTTCCTGATACAATGAATTCACGGTGTTCTTATTTCAATTTCCAGGAGTGTATGTATATATATATATATATATATATATATATATATATATATATATATATATATATATATATATATAACGTCTGCACAATTTCAGTGCAGTAATGTGTTCACTGTAAATATGTATGTGTGTGTGTGTGTGTGTGTGTAAGTACAATCTTATTTCTGCACCATTTCAGTGCAGTAATGTGTTCATTGTAAATAAGTATTATAGTAGTTGTAATTACATGTTTATTACCTTACAAATAAATAAAACAACTTTTTTATTTTATATTCAGTGCATTAGTATTCGTAAAATGACTCTTTCATATAGTGTTCATTAAAATATGACGATCATTCCAGTTGGGACCTGTGAAATGGAACATTAGGTTATTTGTTTTAATTGTAAATATTTGTCATGTATTGTTGTATTTCTGACATGTTCTACACCCTGGAGGACCTCCTCACTATGGGTCAATTGGAATGAAAGTAAATCTAATCTGATCTAATATGACTGTGAATGCATCCTCGAGATCTACCACTTCTTCCAATCATAACATACCCCTTCAATCCGATCCCAAATGAAGGATGCAGCCCACACTTTCCTCATCCAGCAGGCACCCCACTCCTGTCCTAACGCTGCATCCCAATTATCAGTTCCTTCCTATAAATAAATCATTTTCCATTAAACGTTCTCCTCAGTGCCTCCCACATCCAAATACCCAGTCACAGTTTGTGGCAGCTGCACTATATCATCCTCATTATGGTTTAGAGTATACACGGTGTCTCGCAATAAACATCTAGGAGGGGTCTGCAGGTCACACATCATGCTTGCCAGCTGGCTGTTGCTGCTGCATTTGCTGGTCATTGCTATGCGTAGTCCCCAAACACCAATGTTGCCCGTGCTCCCTACACTTTGCGATTGAGTGTACTGGTGTTTTCTTTTGAGTTTTTTATCCACTTCAATCGCTTCAAATCTGTTACTAGACGTCATTACAGCAACTGCCCCAAGTGCATGGCTCTCCCTGCCCCTGTATCGCTGGGCCTGGTTCCCACACAAAAACACCATGAGTGTGTCTTCTATACTATGCAACTGAGTGTTCTCGGTGTTTTGTTTTGAGTTTTCTGTTAAGTTTCCATTCAGTATGGCATACACAAAGGATCAACGAGTGTTTCTTCTGCTGAAATATGCAAAAACAGAATCATAAGTGGAATGTGCATGTTCCTAACGATTCGACAATACACAGATTAGTGAAAAAATTTGAAGAAACTGGAACTGTGATACACAAATAAAGGCCTAGAGAACATAGTGTTTTAACCGAAAAAAATTATGGAAGATAGGAGAGACCTTGAAAGAACTCCGAGAAAATCTGGCCGCCGCTTGTCACATCAAGTTGGTGTGTCAAGAGCATCTTCTCACAGAGCATTGTGCAAACAGAAATTGAAACCATACACAATAACGGTGGCGCATCAGCTGAGGAACTCTGATACTGTTGCTCAATATCGTTATTGCAACTAGCCAGTACAGTCTGTGCACGATGGGGAAGTTGTGCCTGAGATTGTTCTTTTTTTTCTGACGCATGGCTGTGCTTGTCAGGGTACATAAATTCTCAGAACAATCGACGTTGGAGCCCCGAAAATCCTCATCAACTACACCAAAAACCTCTGCAGGATATGAAAACAGGAGTGTGATGTGTAATTAGTGCAAGAAGAATTATTGAACCACTCTTTTCCCACAAAACAATACATTCTGCCAGGTATGTGAAAAATATAACACACCCATTCTTGCCGCGCGGTCTGAGGCGCTGCAGTCATGGACTGTGCGGCTGGTCCCGGCGGAGGTTCGAGTCCTTCCTCGGGCATGGGTGTGTGTGTTTGTCCTTAGGACAATTTAGGTTAAGTAGTGTGTAAGCTTAGGGACTGATGACATTAGCAGTTAAGTACCATACGATTTCACACGCATCTGAACATTTTTTGAACACCCATTCTTTCGGGAACCAACACCTAACGAAAAGATGTAGTTATTTCATGCAGGACAACGCAAGACCACATATCGCTAATGCTTCTCCAACAGCAATACAAAGTGGTTTTGATGATAGGATATCGACTGGCCCTCTGGTTCTCCAGATCTAAATTAGTATGATTTTTATATCTGGTGATTATAAAAAAGACAAGGTGTATGCAACCAATCCCCACACACTCGAAGAGTTGAAGGACAGGGTTTGGCTAGTCATTTACCCAATCTCGGCAGCCAAACTTCGTCCGAGTGTCTGCTAATATGTTCGAGAGATGTCAGGCTGCTCTTAGCACAGAGGGACATAATTCTGAGCACCTACTGTATATAAAGATAAGCTTAAGTTAATCAGATGGCTACGTTGTTGATGCTTAACTCAGGGAAAGCATGTGCACACCTGTCAATCAGCAGATTACTGTCCAAGAGTCTGTAGCCAGTGGATGCGGTGGCAGTGGCCAATGGCCATGCTGCGCAACCCGTGAACCCCTCCCAGGTGTCTTCCATGAGGCACACTGTACATCTCATCAGTATCAGCAAACCACTAGGATAGTTATCAGGGGGTACACCACCCCAGAGCAAATCCATCCTCCACATTAACTATGAGGGCTGGCGGGCTGGCCAGCCTGGATGTAGTTTCTGGTCAGTTTCCCACATTTCACTACATGAATACTGGATTGGTACCCACATCCCGCTTCAGTAACAGGATTTATAAATATTTAGAATACTTTCACACACTTTCACATGAGGTTGCCTAGAAGAAAGATGGGCTGCACAAATTTCATCTGTGGAGGCAAATATAACAACAGGAAGGGAAGGTGTCACTCTCCGCCATTAGCATTGCCAAATCCAAAATAACAGACCAACCCCATGAAGACAAGGCATAAAGGCAAAGTAAGAAGATCATTTCACCATCAACCTCTTTAGAAATATCATTATCTCCATTTCAACCTTGTAAATTGTATGTTACTCTAAAATGAACTAATTTCATTAAATTCAATGGCTGAAGAGTTGAACCTCAGACACAGCCAACTTGTCCCAACTCCACTGGGGAGAAAAGTAAATAACTTTTAAATGTTAAAAAAAATTCCTATATTGTTCACAGCCCACAACCACAAGCTGCCAGAAGGTAGCTGTTGTTTTTCTTGCAGTCGCTGCACTAAGAGCTTCCGTGTGCTTCACAGCATGTGATGCTCCTTGGAGGAACTCCAGTATGCAAGTAATTATTTCTTAGCAGCTGCCATGAAGCTTATTAAAGCTTTTAATTTCCATTACTGACTCAGTTCTTCTGTGATTTTCCACACAATTACAGTTGAAATCTTCTCTCCTAATACGTTTACAACTTCCGAAAGTGCATTTCAGCATTCTCTGAAATCAGACATACAACTAATTACTGCTCCTCAATCTCATTCATCTCTGCCTCGTGATGACTGGGTGTTGTGTGATGTCCTTAGGTTAGTTACGGTTAAGTAGTTCTAAGTTCTAGGGGACTTATCACCGTAGATGTTAAGTCCCGTAGTGCTCAGAGCCATTTCAACCATCAATCTCATTCAGCACCTGCTGGACTCACACTTTCACTTTCTTGTCCCCTCCACATAGGGCATTCAACCCCACACACCTCGATCCTGACCTTCCTCAACTCGCGTCAAGGCACCTCAGTTATACAGCTGTAGGAAGAAGGCAATAGCAGACCACTAGGACTTCGTCGGCAAGAGTAATGCCAAGTTTCCACATGGTCGCTATGATGCACTTATGAATGTACATCTAAGTAACCTAACAGTGACTATGGCAGTTCAGCTGCTTTTGACAATACATACTGAGCATTTCAGCGCTGTGGCTAAGTCAAGGTGCTGGCTTGCTATGCAGTTCTGCATTTGTTCTCTTTGTACATCTGATTGTTGATCAAATGCTTCTTTGTACGTGGTTCTCTCAGGTATGATCTTTTTGTGCTTCTACATTATTTTAGGTATAGAACTTTCGATTACTGATATACATTGGTACACTGCTATTTGGAAACCTGGAAGCAGTGTACTAATCAAAAGTATATACAAATAATCCTTTGTTTACCTCAGTGTTTCCACGAGTCTTTCCACTGTTGCCAAATTGCTTATTTCATTTGTTATATCTGGCTGTATCATCAGAATAAGACACTGATGCTCTAAATACTTAACAAATTCTAGTAGTTATAAAAATGGTGAACACAGTCCATATTTTCCCTTACAGGATGGATGCAGTATTTCCACTGAAGTCTGTACTTCCTTTCCAGTAACATAGCAAAACGAAGCAGTTCGTCATGAGATTTCCTTTCACAACTTACCCACACAAGTGCACAGCTCACATCACAGAGGCTCGGATGAGCAGTTCACCCATGTGCTATCAATATTTGATTGACAGGTTAATCATACAGCAATCATCGTCTCTGTACAATTCGTATATTTCCATAACTTTTATGAAACATTAGTGAAACATTAAATCTTGATAAAAATTTGAAATTCATTAATTTTTGGGTCATTCTTAATTATATGGCTATAAAAGCTTGAACTATAAAATATTACTAAAAAAAAGATTTCAAAATCGCCTCTACAACTCATCTATCATTTGCAACAGCCACAGGAAGTTTCTATCACAGCGAAATGGACAGGATATAGGATTAGAATGCAAGTGTCTTACAAAATCTGTAACTGTGTGATGTATTCACTTTTTTACAGAAGATGAACATAACATTTTCCTACTCTATTTGAAATCTTGAGATGTGCTGAACTTCTCAAAATACCACCTACATATTAAATATACAACATTAAACATGAACTTCTTAGGAGTGAAATAGGCCATTACTGTTTACACTTTTGCTTAGCACTGAAGGTTCCGTGAGGCTGTGTGCGGATGATGCTGTTGTCTACAGGAAGACATACATCTGTAGTCAAGTGCAGGAAGACAATTGTTGCAGTCAGTGGCAGTTGACTCTGGATGTAAACAATATAGCATATTGTGCAGGAGACCCATTATTGTTTGTTACATTACTGGGAATACAGTATATCATTGGAAATAACAACTACCATAACAGAAGTAAGAGTAACAAACTGAAGTGGAATGACCACATAAAATAAACTGTGGGAAAAGTATATGCCAGACTGAGATTCACTGGGAGAACCTTAATTAAATTTAATTAATCCATGAAGTACGAGGCTTATAAAACACCCATGCAACTGATTTGTAAGTTCTATCCATCAGTCTGGAACCCACAATACGTTTGATTCATAGAAAGGTAGAGATATCCATGGAAGACTGGCGAGTGTCATCATGGGACAGTTCAGTAAGCAAAAAACAATTAAGGTAATGCAATATTAACTACAACAGATGCACTTGTAGTTAACAATCCTGAGCTGCTGAAATGCGAAGAGTGTACATTTTGAGGAATGAAAAGGGCAACACAATACTTCACCTACTAACAACAGTGCTGTTTTTCTGGGGGAACACTAGAGGATGCGTACCCCTAAACTTTTTCGTCGACAAAGTAATTTTTTATGATGTTGAGAACTTGGAAGAGCGCCAAAGTTTTATTTCACGGACGTAAATGCCCTCGTCCGCTAATAGTGGGCGACGGTGGTGCTAAACGGATATGCGTACGCTCAAACGCCAAGCAGACATCTTGCTATTGATAGCAAGAGTACAGTAAGAAGGCCTGAAGACTACAGCAGCCATGAACTAAAGTCAGTTTGGAAACTGTTGTAATGCTATTAATGTATGTTTTATAGTTAATTAAATTTTCAGCTGTATTAAAAACTGGGTCAGTTGAAGCACAGGATACCACTCATCATCTATGTCATTTCGGTAGCCAAACAAAGTTACAAAAGATTTTTGTAGTGTTCTTTCTATTGTTGTTGATGATAGGTGTGGATAGTTTTTGTTGTATTGTGTCTTTTAGTGGCGTTTTATAGGTAAAAATATGTGTTCAGTAATATTTCCTTGTATTATTTTGTATGTCGGAGGGTTGATTGGACCCACCTGTTTCATTTGAGGTGTATTACAGGTCAACTGAAGTGTACGATAAATGGTTCAAACAGCTCTGTGCACTATGGGACTTAACTTATGAGGTTATCAGTCCCCTAGAACTTAGAACTACTTAAGCGTAACTAACCTAAGGACATCACAAGATCTAAGTTCTAGGGGACTGATGATCTCAGAAGATAAGTCCCATAGTGCTCAGAGCCATTTGAACCATTTGAAGAAGGATAAAGCTAATGCTATCGGAAGTATCATTCGCTACAGACTGAAAGGTGGCTTGCAGTGTGTTGATGTACGTGATATATCGGCACGTATCCACAAAAAGAGCAGTCGATAAAAATGTTGAGCTGTGTGGTCTTGTTATTTCCGCTATATTCTTTAGCAAGTACAATAGCACATTTAGACTGTAATCAATACATATTAACAATTTCTGGACCTACAGGTATTACCATTTCTGGTTCACAAGTAAAGGCACTGTTAATGGGCTGCGTGTCACGGTCGAGGGCAGCTTCCGAGCTAGCACCGGGTAGTGCAGTGTACGTCGCTGCACTGTGGCCACCACAAGAGTCGGGCACACCCACCTTAGGATTACCAGAGTGTTCACCTACGTGCCTCCAGTAACTAATGGCGTCAGTAAAAGAGCTCCGACAGACGGTACACTCGTAAAATAATGCACTACTAAAGGCACTGCTGTCGTCGGGCAACGGCGGGGCAGCCAGTGACGAACTGGCGTGCTCCCGGACGTGGATGGCGGAGTCGAAGGACACGGGGCAGAGTGTAGAGTCGCGCCCACCAGTGAGGTGCGTCTTCCGGTGAGCCACCAGGTTCCCGGTGCGCCGGAAGCCCTTGCCGCAGATCTCGCAGGTGTACGGCCGCTCTTCGCTGTGGACGGTGTAGTGGCTCCTCAAGTTGGCCGCGGAGTTGCACAGCTTGCCGCACACCTCGCACGAGTGCGTGCTCTCGCCCGTGTGGACCTTGCGGTGGGCCTCGGCGTTGTGCCGGAAGCGGAAGCGCTTGCCGCAGACGTCGCAGGAGAACTGCTTCGGGGTGGTGTCGAGCCCGCACTTGTGCGCGCAGAGGCTGCTCTCCCACTTGAACCTCCGGCGGCAGCTCGCGCACTCGAAAGTCCTGGCCACCGTGTGCACGGTCACGTGCCTCTTGAGCGAGGAGGCGCGCGCGAAGTCCCTGCCGCACACCTTGCACACGTACGGCTTGTCGTGGCGGCAGGCGCGGCCCCCGGCGCCGCCGTCGCCGCACACGTCGCACGGCTTCCGCTTCTTGCTCTCGTGCACCCGCAGGTGCCGCTTGAGCGCGAACGGGTCCGCGAACGACCTGCCGCACTTGTCGCACGAGAAGGGGCCGGCGGCGCAGGCGTTGTGGGCGCGGTGGTCGCGCAGGCCGCCCTCGTCGCGGAACGACCTGCCGCAGGCGTCGCAGGCGAACGGGTGGTCCCGCGAGTGCACCGCCTTGTGCCTGTTGAGGCCGGTGCGGTCCGTGAAGGTCCGGCCGCACACGTCGCAGCTGAAGGGCCGGTAGCCGGTGTGCTGCCGCAGGTGGATCTGGAGGTGCACCGACTGCCGGAACGCCTTGCCGCACACCTCGCAGCCGTACGGCCGCTCGTCCGAGTGCAGCCGCTTGTGGATCGTCAGGTGCACCTGCAACGATCCGAGACAACTCAAACCGCGTCTGCCAGTTCCTCTGTCAAAAACGTTACAGTACCACTATAACTGTGTATCGCTAGCCTCTATGGACGAGTTTCAGAAAACACAATGGAGCAAAATTTTACACGGTCTTAACACCAAAACATGTTGTCCAGACGGTATTTTCATTCTTAAACAACTAACAGAAAAATGGACTGACGGAGCAAACAGTTGATTAATATACAGGGCTATTACAAATGATTGAAGCGATTTCATAAATTCACTGTAGCTCCATTCATTGACATATGGTCACGACGCACTACAGATTCGTACAAAAACTCGTAAGGTTTTGTTCGGCCGAAACCGCACTTCCGGTTTCTGCCGCCAGAGCGCTCGAGAGCGCAGTGAGACAAAATGGCGACGGGAGCCGAGAAAGCGTATGTCGTGCTTGAAATGCACTCACATCAGTCAGTCATAACAGTGCAACGACACTTCAGGACGAAGTTCAGCAAAGACCCACCAACTGCTAACTCCATTCGGCGATGGTATGCGCAGTTTAAAGCTTCTGGATGCCTCTGTAAGGGAAAATCAACGGGTCGGCCTGCAGTGAGCGAAGAAACAGATGAACGCGTGCGGGCAAGTTTCACGCGTAACCCGCGGAAGTCGACGAATAAAGCAAGCAGGGAGCTAAAAGTACCACAGCCGACGGTTTGGAAATTCTTACGGAAAAGGCTAAAGCAGAAGCCTTACCGTTTACAATTGCTACAAGCCCTGACACCCGATGACAAAGTCAAACGCTTTGAATTTTCGGCGCGTTTGCAACAGCTCGTGGAAGAGGATGCGTTCAGTGCGAAACTTGTTTTCAGTGATGAAGCAACATTTTTTCTTAATGGTGAAGTGAACAGACACAATGTGCGAATCTGGGCGGTAGAGAATCCTCACGCAATCGTGCAGCAAATTCGCAATTCACCAAAAGTTAACGTGTTTTGTGCAATCTCACGCTTTAAAGTTTACGGCCCCTTTTTCTTCTGCGAAAGAAACGATACAAGACACGTGTATCTGGACATGATGGAAAATTGGCTCATGCCACAACTGGAGACCGACAGCGCCGACTTCATCTCTCAACAGGATGGTGCTCCACCACACTTCCATCATCATGTTCGGCATTTCTTAAACAGGAGATTGGAAAGCCGATGGATCGGTTGTGGTGGAGATCACGATCAGCAATTCATGTCATGGCCTCCACGCTCTCCCGACTTAACCCCATGCGATTTCTTTCTGTGGGGTTATGTGAAAGATTCAGCGTTTTAACCTCCTCTACCAAGAAACGTGCCAGAACTGCATCAACAATGCTTTCGAACTCATTGATACGGACATGCTGTGCTCAGTGTGGGGGGAACTTGATTATCGGCTTGATGTCTGCCCAACCACTAAAGGGGCATATATCGAACATTTGTGAATCCCTAAAAAAACTTTTTGAGTTTTTTTATGTGTGTGGAAAGCATTCTGAAAATATCTGAAATAATAAAGTTATTGTAGAGCTGTGAAATCGCTTCCATCATTTGTAATAACCCTGTACACTCCTGGCCATTAAAATTACTATAGTAAGAAGAAATGCAGATGATACACGGGTATTCATTTGACAAATATATGATACCACAAATGACACTGGGTATTCCTGAGAAATTAGTACCAGTACAACCACCTCTGGCCGTAATAACGGCTTTGCTACGCGTGCACATTGAGTCAAACAGACCTCAGATGGCGTGTACAGGTACAGCTGCCCATGCAGCTTCAACACGATACCACAGTTAACCAGTGTATAGTGATGAGCCAGTTGCTTGGCCACCATTCACCAGACGTTTTCAATTGCTGACAGATCTGGAGAATGTACTGGCCAGGACAGCAGTCGAACATTTTCTGTATCCAGAAAGGCCTGTACAGGACCTGCAACATGCGGTCGTGCATTATCCTGCTGAAATGTAGGGTTTTGCAGGCATCCAATGGAGGGTAGAGCCACGGGTCGTAACACATCTGAAATGTAACGTCCACTGTTCAAAGTGCCGTCAATGCGAACAAGAGGTGAGCGAGACGTGTAACCAGTGGCACCCCATACTATCACGCCGGGTGATACGTCAGTATGGCGATGACGAATACACGCTTCCAATGTGCGTTCACCGCGATGCCGTCAAACACGGATGCGACCATCATGAAGCTGTAAACAGAACCTGGATTCATCCGAAAAAATGACGTTTTGCCATTCGTGCACCCAGGTTCGTCGGCGAATATACCATCGCAGGCGCTCCTGTCTGTGATGCAGCGTCAAGGGTAGCCGCAGCCATGGTCTCCCAGCTGATAAATCTTACAACCGTCCCCATCTATTCACTCAGGCATCGAGACGTGGCTGCACGATCCGTTACAGCCGTGCGGATAAGATGCCTGTCATCTCGACTGCTAGTGATACGAGGCCGTTGGGATGCAGCACGGCGTTCCGTATTACCCTCCCGAAAACACCGATTCCATATTCTACTAACAGTCATTGCATCTCGACCAACGCGAGCAGCAGTGTCGCGATACGATAAACCGCAATCGCGATAGTCTACAATCAAACCTCTATCAAAGTCGGAAACGTGATGGTACGCATTTCTCCTCCTTACACGAGGCATCACTACAACGTTTCACCAGGTAACGCCGGTCAAATGCTGTTTGTGTATGAGAAATCTGTTGGAAACATTCCTCATGTCAGCACGTTGTAGGTGTCGCCACGTTGTGTGGATGCTATGAAAAGCTAATCATTTGCATATCACAGCATCTTCTTCCTATCGGTTAAATTTCGCGTCTGTAGCACGTCATCTTCGTGGTGTAGCAATTTTAATGGCCAGTAGTGTATTTCTAAACAAGTTCATGTGCCACAAAATATGGATTGTATTTTGCGTAAATCATGCTTTATTTTTTAATGAAACATCTTAGCTTGTTAAACCTGATCATGGATTTAATCACTAGAAAGCCTGTCAACCCCGATTAACTGCAAATGAAAATTCAGCGGAACACAGAAAGTGCCTGTTAACTTTAAAAGCTGCAGGACAAATCACGGGATGATTTGATAAGAAATTAACATCTCAGCTTGATACAGAGATAAAATTTTGGCTCGATGTGTTAAAACGAGTTGCTGCTGTGGTCAAGGACTATTCCACAGAAGGCCCAATGCTCAGGGTTCACAACTGTGGATTTGTTTCACGACTCTGTGGAAATTTCGATATAGCAGAATTCGATCCCTTTCTAGCTGAACACACAGAACTTTTAGTTGAAAACGAAGCACTTCATACATGAAGAGTTTACATCAGTTATGGCAGAAATGGTGGTGAATTATGTTGTTGACGAAGTGAAGGAGACTACGCATTTTTCCACCGTATCAGACATTCACACATGTGGATCACCTGTCTGTTGTTATAAGGTTTTTATAGAAAGACGAATTTCCTGTTGAAAAATTATCTGTTTTTTACCAAATTCAGAACACAAATCATAATACTGCATTTAGCTGATTCAGTGATAAACGTATTACGTAGATATGATTTGGACATTCCTTAGCTGGGGGTCCGCTACACGACACTGCGATCAGCAAAGCTGGTACTTTCTCCGGTTTCCGAGCCAGAACTAAACAAACCAACCCACTTGCTGTGTGTGTTCCGTGTGCAGCTTTACTCCCTTAACCAAATAGCATCGTGTGCATCAGTGTGTTGCTCTCAAGCGGCTCCATTTTTCCGTTTATTCAATAAATTTGCACATTCTCCTCTGCTTGCCATTGCAATATTTTGCAGCCGAATTAAATAGTTCAGTCTCCACAAAACGACCTTTCGAAACGCGCTGGTCAGGGCGTAGCGATGCATGCTACAGCCTTGATGTTGTTGTTGTTGTCTTCAGTCCTGAGACTGGTTTGATGCAGCTCTCCATGCTCCTCTATCCTGTGCAAGCTTCTTCATCTACCAGTACCTACTGCAACCTCCATCCTTCTGAATCTGCTTAGTGTACTCATCTCTCGGTCTCCCTTTACGATTTTTACCCTCCACGCTGCCCTCCAATGCTAAATTTGTGATCCCTTGATGCCTCAAAACATGTCCTACCAACCGATCCCTTCTTCTAGTCAAGTTGTGCCACAAACTTCTCTTCTCCCCAATCCTATTCAATATCTCCTCATTAGTTACGTGATCTATCCACCTTATCTTCAGTATTCTTCTGTAGCGCCACATTTCGAAAGCTTCTATTCTCTTCTTGTCCAAACTAGTTATCGTCCATGTTTCATTTCCATACATGGCTACACTCCAAACAAATACTTTCCTGATACATAAATCTATATTCGATGTTAACAAATTTCTCTTCTTCAGAAACGCTTTCCTTGGCATTGCCAGTCTACATTTTATATCCTCTCTACTTCGACCATCATCAGTTATTTTACTTCCTAAATAGCAAAACTCCTTTACTACTTTAAGTGTCCCATTTCCTAATCTAATTCCCTCAGCATCACCCGATTTAATTTGACTACATTCCATTATCCTCGTTTTGCTTTTGTTGATGTTCATCTTATATCCTCTTTTCAAGACACTGTCCATTCCCTTCAACTGCTCTTCCAACTCCTTTGCCGTCTCTGACAGAATTACAATGTCATCGGCGAACCTCAAAGTTTTTACTTCTTCTCCATGGATTTTAATACCTACTCCGAACTTTTCTTTTGTTTCCTTTATGCTTGCTCAATATACAGATTGAATAACATCGGGGAGAGGCTGCAACCCTGTCTCACTCCTTTCCCAACCACTGCTTCCCTTTCATGCCCCTCGACTCTTATGACTGCCATCTGGTTTCTGTACAAATTGTAAATAGCCTTTCGCTCCCTGTATTTTACCCCTGCCACCTTTAGAATTTGAAAAAGAGTATTCCAGTCGACATTGTCAAAAGCTTTCTCTAAGTCTACAAATGCTAGAAACGTAGGTTTGCCTTTTCTTAATCTTTCTTCTAAGATAAGTCGTAAGGTCAGTGTTGCCTCACGTGTTCCAACATTTCTACGGAATCCAAACTGATCTTCCCCAAGGTCAGCTTCTACCAGTTTTTCCATTCGTCTGTAAAAAATTTGCGTTAGTATTTTGGAGCTGTGACTTATGAAACTGATAGTTCGGTAATTTTCACATCTGTCAGCACCTGCATTCTTTGGGATAGGAATTATTACATTCTTCTTGAAGTCTGAGGGTATTTCGCCTGTTTCATACATCTTGCTTACCAGCTGGTAGAGTTTTGTCATGACTGGCTCTGCCAAGGCCGTCAGTAGTTCTAATGGAATGTTGTCTACTCCGGGGGCCTTGTTTCGACTCAGGTCTTTCAGTGCTCTGTCAAACTCTTCACGCAGTATCGTATCTCCCATTTCGTCTTCATCTACATCCTCTTCCATTTCCATAATATTGTCCTCAAGTACATCGCCCTTGTATAAACCTTCTATATACTCCTTCCACCTTTCTGCCTTCCCTTCTTTGCTTAGAACTGGGTTTCCATCTGAGCTCTTGATATTCATACACGTGGTTCTCTTCTCTCCAAAGGTCTCTTTAATTTTCCTGTAGGCAGTATCTATCTTACCCCTAGTGAGATAAGCTTCTACATCCTTACATTTGTCCTCTAGCCATCCCTGCTTAGCCATTTTGCACTTCCTGTCGATCTCATTTTTGAGACGTCTGTATTCCTTTTGCCTTGATGTTAGCTGTGTAGAAATGATATCAGCCTCGTAAGTTATTGAGGGCGATGGAACTGAGAAGGCTTCCTAAGATGCGAGCTGACTGGGAACACTGAGCTGTCTGCAGAGTCTGGGAACTGCGAGAATGACAACATTTTGTACAGCAATGTTAAAGAGAGTAAATTTTACAACAAGTTATTGCGAAGCGTTGATACAGCACCCAGTCTATAAGGGGTGGTCGCTGATACCGATAAATTGTACCATTATTTATTATTGTATGTTCGAGAGAATCGTTCTGTGTACGGCAACTGTGAAAAGGCTGGAGTCGAAAAGAGTAAGACAAAGATGTACAAGCCGGCCACAAAAAGGAAAAAAAAATCCAGGAAAAAATCGATGGAATAGTCTAGTTACTACTTCTGACGGAAAGGAATATTTTCGGTTGAATACAAAAAAAATGGTTCAAATGGCTCTGAGCAGTATGGGAGTCAACTGCTGTGGTCATTAGTCCCCTAGAACTTAGAACTACTTAAACCTAACTAACCTAAGGACATCACACACGTCCATGCCCGAGGCAGGATTCGAACCTAGCAGTCTCACGGTTCCGGACTGCGCGCCTAGAACCGCGAAACCACCGCGGCCGGCAGGTTGAATACATTTCTGTTTATTATAGACAGCTTGGTTTTTTGAACTGGAGAAACCAAAATAAATCGTTGGAGGAGTTTTAAAGCAGTTTTGAGGTCGTAAATAATTTTTCTGGGCGAGACAAGAGTGAACTATTTAAATGTGTTAGAAGAGTGCAACAGCGTTATAAAGACGACTTGGAAGAATTTTTGAGTGGCGGGGTAATTAATTTTAAAGCTACGTTAGGAGCGACGACAAAAACCTCCTCCCTAAGTACTTTGTGTAGAGTGTAGCATGAAAACCACGTTCACGAACTGCTTCCTCATTTGGAGACTGCAACTACGCACATTTTTTGTCAACCGCTGAAGCCAATAATTGTTCGGTCGAGTGCTTTCTCATCCCTAAAAAGACTCGAGAGTTAATTGCGGTCGGCCATGTCGCAGGAGCGGGTCAACAATCTTCGCGTCCTCTCCATGAATTCTGACATAACACAGGAACTAGACTGCGAAGACGTGATGGGCGACTTTTCTACAAGGATAGCTACCTGTGAACAGCTTTGACATGAGTATGTTGCGCACAGTATGCATGTATTTACTATTATTATTACACTACTGGCCATTAAAATCGCTACACCACGAAGATGACGTTCTACAGACGCCAAACGTAACCGACAGGAAGAAGATGCTGCGATATGCAAATGATTAGCTTTTCAGAGCATTCACACAAGGTTGGCGCCGGTGGCGACACCTACAACGTGCTGACATGAGGAAAGTTTCCAACCGATTTCTCGTACACAAACAGCAGTTGACCGACGTTGCCTGGTCAAATGTTGTTTTGATGCCTCGTGTAAGGAGGAGAAATGCGTACCATTACGTTTCCGACTTTGGTAAATGTCTGATTGTAGCCTATCGCGATTGCGGTTTATCGTATCGCGACATTGCTGCTCGCGTTGGTCGAGATCCAATGACTGTTAGCAGAATATGGAATCGGTGGGTTCAGGAGGGTAATACGGAACGCCGTGCTGGATCCCAACGGCCTCTTATCACTAGCAGTCGAGATGACAGGCATCTTATCCGTGTGGCTGTAACGGATCGTGCAGCTACGTCTAGATCCCTGAGTCAACAGATGGGGACGTTTGCAAGACAACAACCATCTGCAAGAACAGTTCGACGGCATTTGTGATCTCCTAAAGTGACTAGTTTCAGCAACGTATGCAATCAGAATAATTGCCAATTTTGAGGATGTATAAATTAGTAAGCTAACATACTTTGCATACTTCCACTTTCTGATGTCATACAGAATAATATTCTGGGGCAACTCAAAAGGTATTCATTGCTCAAAACAAAGTAGTTAGAATAATGTGTGGGGTTCATAGTCGCACATCTTGTAGGCATCTGTTTAAAAGGTTAGGAATTCTTACAACTGCTTCACAGTACATTTAATCAATTATGAATTTTTTTCTCAACAGCATGGACCACTTTAAAATCAACAGCGACATTCATGATTACAATACCAGTAAAAAGAAAGACCTACACTATCCTTTAGCTAACCTATCTTTGGCACAGAAAGAGGTAAAATATGCTGCTATAAAACTTTTTGATAAATTACCAGATGAAATAAAATGTCTGAGAGACATTCTTGAATATCAGTAAATAAGTCTGGAGATATAACACATGCATTTTGTACCATTTAAGGGAATGGGATAGATAACAGAAATATTTAGGTATAACACTATAATGTAAAAAAAGAAAAAAAACTTGTTTCCTGTGTGCATTTCTTGTGCATTTGACACGTTACACACCATAACGGTTTTTCTGTGCTATTGATCAATGGCACACATAACTGACTAACTAACTAGCTAACTTGTAGCAGAAGAGGCATCACAGAACATTTTAATTTCCGCTGTCTATATTTGTCAGCGTGACCAGGAAGGATTCAGGATGCATACTCATAGCAGTGAAAGTTCAAAAATTTTCTTTACTTGTGAAATTTCATAATTTTTTCTCTTACTATTGGTTGGATTTGTTGCTATACGTACACTTTTCTTCATAAGTAAGAGAGACTCTTCGATGAGTTTTGCACTGCATACAAACCATACTTACAGCTGTATGACACTCTAGAATTTATTTAATTTATGAAAAAATGAATGAGCTGTTACATTTTAAACTTCATGTTTACAAAGAACTCAAATTTTATTGTTGATTATCTCAATTTGTACTGTAGTTTTTAATAGATGTGGAAAATTCTAGGGTTACATACACCTGTAACTGTGGTTTGTATGCTGTGCACAATTCATTGAAGAATCTATCTTACTTATGAAGGAAAGTGTACCTATAAACAACAAATGCGGCCAATAGAGAGTGAAAAAAAAGATTAAATTTCGCATGCAAAAAAAATTATTTCCTTAAGTTTTTGAACTTCCATTGCTGTAAGTGTGAATCCTGAATCCTTCCTTGTCACGTTGACAAAATTTTATGAATTTATTTGTAAAAGAAGAGGCAGTGGAACTTAAAATGTCCTATGGTTCCTGCTTCAAGTCGATCCATTTGCCATCCTATCCCTTTAAGTAGACACGCTTTTTAATATAGATTCACGCTTAGGTTGTGAAGCATCGTTCCCTGCTGAAATCCCCTTTGTTACTCTCAGTGCAAGAAGTGGGTTGCAATCCAGGATCCACTTTTTGCAGATCAGAGCAAGAAGAGTGGGCCACTGCTAGGGTTCCTTTCTCACGATAGAGAGTGAATAGTGGTGATGATGAGCTGAGAGTTCATACAGTAGCCACTATTCGTTACAGAAATACACTACTAGCCATTAAAATTGTTACACTAAGAAGAAATGGAGATGATAAATGGGTATTCATTGGACAAATATATATACTAGAACTGACATGTGATTACATTTTCATGCACTTTGGGTGCATAGATCCTGAGGAATCAGTACCCAGAACAACCACCTCTGGCCGTAATAACGGCCTCGATACGCCAGGGCATTGAGACAAAGAGAGCTCGGATGGCGCATACAGGTACAGCTGCCTATGCAGCTTCAACACGATACCACAGTTCATCGAGAGTAGTGACTGGCGTATTGTGAAGAGCCAGTTGCTCGGCCACCATTGACCAGACGTTTTCAATGAGGGAGAGATCTGGAGAATGTGCTGCCAAAGCAGCAGTTGAACATTTTCTGTGTCCAGAAAGGCCCGTACAGGACCTGCAACATGCGGTCGTGCATTATCCTGCTGAAATGTAGGGTTTCAAGGGATCGAATAAAGGGTAGAGCCACTGGTCATAACACATCTGAAATGCAACGTCCACTGTTCAAAGTGCCGTCAATGTGAACAAGAGATGACCGAGATGTGTTACCAATGGCACCCCATACCATCACGCTGGGTGATACGCCAGTATGGTGATGACAAATACACGCTTCCGATGTGCATTCACCGCGCTGTCGCCAAAAATGGACGCGACCACCATGATGCTGTAAACAGAACCTGGATTCATCCGAAAATATGAAATTTTGCCATTCGTGCACCCTGGTTCATCGTTGAGTACACCATCACAAGCCCTCCTGTCTGTGATGCAGCGTCAAGGGTAACCCCAGCCACGGTGCCCGAGCTGATAGTCCATGCTGCTACAAACGTCGTCGAACCGATCGTGCAGATGGCTGTTGTCTTACAAACCTCCCCATGTGTTGACTCAGGGATCGTCATTTGGATTCACGATCCGTTACAGTCATGCGGATAAGATGCCTGTCATCTCGACTGCTAGTGATACGAGGCCATTGGGATCCAGCACTGCATTCCGTATTACCCTCCTGAATCCATTGATTCCATATTCTGCTAACAGTCATTGGATCCCGCCCCACACGAACAGCAATGCCGCGATATGATAAACCGCAATCGCGATAGGCTACAATCCGAACAAAGTCGGAAATGTGATTGTACGCATTTCTCCTCCTTATATGAGGCATCATAACAACATTTCACGAGGCAACACCGGTCTACTGCTGTTTGTGTATGAGAAATCGGTTGAAGATTTTCCTCATGTCAGCACGCTGTAGATATCGCCACCGGCGCCAACTTTGTGTGAATGCTCTGAAAAGCTACTCATTTGCATATCACAGCATCTTCTTCCTGTTGGTTACATTTCGCGTCTGTAGCACTTCATCTTCGTGGTGTAGCAATTTTAATCACCAGTAGCGTACAAAGGTATTTTGCAGTCACAGTCCATATGCTTACATTTCCGTCTGTCTTTTTGGGTGCAATTTGGAACAGATTGCCTAGTATCCATAGCGTTGGAGTTATGGCCCTGTGGTCGCAGCAGTTTAGGGGGTGTGCCGTGTTTACGTACCGACTGGCGGAAGCGCTTCCCACACACGTCGCAGGCGTGTGGACGGTCGTCGGCGTGGATGGTGAGGTGGACCTTGAGGTGGCCCAGCCTGGCGAAGGTGGCGCCGCACGCCCGGCAGGCGAACGGCCGGATCTGGCTGACGGGCGGCAGCTCCGCCCTCCGGGGCCCCGCGTCCCGGGCCCCGCCCTCGGCCCCGCCCTCACCCCCACCACGATCCTCGCAGCCGCGGTCGGCCACGTGCCGGCTCAGGCCAGCCGCGTCCGGAAACACGTCGCCACACAGCTCGCAGATGGACGCCGGCGCCGGAACCCCGGGCTCGTGGCTGAACACGTGCTTCGTGATGCAGTACCTCGAGAAGAAGGTCTTCTCGCAGTGTGCGCAGCTGAACCTCTCGGCGACCCTCATCTCATTTCCACGAGGGACATCATTTCCGAGAGGATCACTCGCAGAATCTGTCACAAACGGATCGCTTTCGTCGCAGTCTCGCCTCGGTGACCCCAGTGTGCCACACTGCTCTGGGTAGATTACGTCTGGATGGAGACTGCGTGTTGTCCGGTCAGTGCAGTCTGTCTCGTGGTTCACTTCTAGTAACCTGAAACTGCCAGAAGAGTACACACTTTGTAAGTAAACATGTACTCGATGAACAAGGGACACAGGAAGGTGTAGATACAAAAAATCGAACACAAAGTGGAGAGAGAAAGCCTCACAGTAACCGAGTAGGGCACAGGACCCTGTAGCGAGCAAAATTTTCCAAAGAAACGCTGTTCAGAAATGCACTGTTCTTGAGTTATGGTTGTAAAACGACAACCAACCAGTACCATTATCCTGTATGAGGGGTAGTCGAAAGCTTTCTCGCCTGAGATAGTTAGCATAATACCTCGCACAAAAAGTACCACTAACGAGATCCACTCCAAAAGAAATGCACACTATTTTTTTTAAATCCATCTTTTATTCTACATGTTTGAAAGTTTTACATTGTGTTGATACATCCTTTAGGAACAATATTTTCATTTCTCCATGTAATTTCCATCCCTCTCAACTGCCTTATGCCATCTTGGAAGCAGCACCTGTATACCCGCACAGTAAAATTCTGGACCAACCTGTTGGAGCCACTGTTTGGCAGCGTGCACAAGGGAGTCATCATCTTCAAACATTGTTTCACGAAGAGAGTCTTTCAGTTTCCCAAAGAGATGACAGTTACAGGGAGCCAGGCCAGGACAGTAAGGCAGGTGTTTCAGTGTTGTCCGTCCGAGTTTTGTTATCGCTTTCATGGTTTTTTGACTGACGTGTGGCCGTGCATTGTCGTGCAACAGCAAAACATCCTGCCTTTGCTGATGTGGTCAAACACGACTCAGCCTAGCTTGAAGTTTCTTCAGTGTCATCACATTTGCATCAGCATTTATGGTGGTTCCACTTGGCATGATTTCCACAACCGACAGTCCTTCAGAATCAAAAAACACCATAGCCACAACTTTTCCAGCAGAAGGAGTGGTTTTGATTTTTTTTTTTCTTGGGTGAATTTCCATGATGCAACTCCATTGATTACCTCTTCGTCTCTGGTGAAAAGTGATGGAGTCATGTTTCATCACCTGTCACAATTCTTCCAAGAAATTCATCTCCACCATTCTCGTACTGCTCCAAAAGTTCGCTGCATATCGTTTTTCTTGTTTCTTTGTGAGCCACTGTCAATATCCTGGGAACCCATTTAGTACAAACCTTTTTTATCGTCAACACTTTCACTATTCTGCATACACTTCCTTCCCCTATCCCAACGAGGCGTGACAATTCGTTCACTGTGATGTGTCAGTCAGCAGTCACCAATTTCTTAACTCTCTGCACATTGTCTGGAGTGTGTGCAGTACGAGGCCTGCCGCTGCGAGGACAATCCTCAATATTGCCGTGCCCGCTTTCGTCACGTAACCTGCTTGCCCACCGACTGTCTGTACTGCGATCGACAGCAGCATCTCCGTACACCTTTTTCAACCTCTTGTGGATGTTTCCCACTGTCTCGTTTTCACAGCACAAGAATTCTGTGACAGCACGTTGCTTCTGACGAACGTCAAGTGTAGCAGCCATCTTGATGACACGCTGTGACGGCGCCACTCACGGGAACAGGTTAAACTAAGTTTGAAAGCATGCGGGAAGGATGTATCTACACACTGTACAACCTTCACACATGCGGAATGAAAACTGTATTTTTACAAAAATAGTGTGCATTTGTTTTGGAGTGATCCTCGTACTTTGTGGGTATGCAAGTCAAATTTCGAGGCTCCAGCTTCGTTAGTTTTGCCGGATGGACGCGTTGTATGCCTTAGTATAAGCAAAATGGCAAATACCCAGAGAATCATGAACCGTGCTGTGATTTGAATATCTTTATTTGAAGGGAATGGCGGTCAGGGAAATTGCGGAGGAGATGCGGAATACACTGAAGGACGGTGCTCTGTCTTATGCAACAGTCAAAAACTGGTTGTCCTGCTTCAAACATGGAAGAACGGGTGTGGAAGATGCGCCAAGGAGTGGAAGGCCGGTCACAAATGAAACAGTGACTGCAGTTCACGATACGACTTTGCAGGGCGGTCGAACAACGTTGCAGCACATTGAAACCACATTTGGAGTCTCCCATGGGCGTGCTCGTAACATTGCTGTTGATATTTTGGGAATGCCGAAAGTTTCATGTCGGTGGGTCCCAAAAGACTTGAATGTAGATCAGGGACAGGAGAGTGTGCAGTGTTGTGAAGAAACAGTCCGCCAAGTTGAAGCTGATGAAGATGGCTTTCTTGCAAGGTATGTGACAACAGACGAAACATCTCAGGCAAAACAGCAGTCACAACGATGGAAACAACCGTCATTCCCCCCCCCAAAAAAAAAAAAATTCCAGGTGAAAAATCAACAGGTAAGTTGACAGCATCGGTCTTCTGGGATGCAGAAGGGGTAATTATGGTGGATTACTTGCAAAAGGGCGTAACTATCAATGCATCATACTGTTGCCCCCTCCTGCGCCATTTGAGGGAAGAGATAAAGAAAAAAAAAAAAACACGCGGAAAATTGGCATGCGGAGTTCTTTTGCATGGAGGAGGAGATTAGTGTGTAACGTCCCGTCGACAACGAGGTCAATAGAGACGGAGCGGAAGCTCGGGGGAGGAAAGTATGGGGAAGGAAATCGGCCGTGCCCTTTCAAAGGAACCATCCCGGCATTTGCCTGAAACGATTTAGGGAAATCACGGAAAACCTAAATCAAGATGGCCGGAGACGGGATTGAACCGTCCTCCTCCCGAATGCGAGTCCAGTGTGCTAACCACTGCGCCACCTCGCTAGGTTGCATGTCTGCGGTAGTGTTCTCACTTCCCCGGGTTCGATTCCCGGCAGAGTCAGGGATTTTCTCTGCCTTGTGATGACTGGGTGTTGTGTGATGTCCTTAGGTTACTTAGGTTTAAGTAGTTCTAAGTTCTAGGGGACTGATGAGCACAGATGTTAAGTCCCATAGTGCTCAGAGCCAGTGGAACCATTTTTGAAGTTCTTTTTCATTAGGACAACGCACCGGCGCACAAAGCCCTCGCAACACTGGAAACAACGTGACTGTTGATTCGAATTATTACGTCATCCGCCATATTCTCCAGATTTCGCTCCACTACACATTTTTCTTTTCCCAAACCTAAAAAAATATCTCGAAGGACGAAGATTTGACAATGACGGTGCAGTGATTGATGCTGTGAACGCTCGGTTGGACTTGAAATCGTAGACCTTTCATTTGAATGGTTTGCAGAAGATACCTGACCGTACCCATAAGTGTATTAGTGTACACGGGTATTATGTTGAAAAATCAATTGGTATTGTGAAATTTCTGTCATTCTTTACTTGTTAGGCTAGAAACTTTTCGACCCTCCCCAACGTATTTAAAATTATTTGCACCAGCTGATAACCAGTCATGCTAAAGACTACACTTACTAATTAGATCGGCTCTAGACAATAGTTTCAGTTGGGTTGTAAAGACTTTAAAAACTTTTTTATTTCATTTTACATACCTAATGCTGCAGAACCAGCCTGAGGAGCAAATCTCCATGGTCATGGAACGAGTAAGCACGTCAAATTACCATTATAAAAGTTAATAATAGATAAAATGAAGTTCAAACGAATCTTATGCAGGCGACAAGCTGATGCGTATACACTAGCATAATCAACACTGTGACACAGTGATTGGCTTAATTTTATTTGAGCAACTAAAAATGTTGAAATGTGTGTGACATCCTATGGGACTTAACTGCTAAGGTCATCAGTCCCTAATCTTGCACACTACTTGACCTAAATTATCCTAAGGACAAACACACACACCCATGCCCAAGGGAGGACTCGAACCTCTGCCGCGACCTGCCACACTTTTGAGCAACTCCCCAGCAGAGTATGAGCAATAATCCATGAGCCAACCCTTTAATGTTGAACATGAAAGTGTAAGTAGTACAGAATTGTTTTAATTCTTCAGGTAGCCTATCGAAAGTGGATGCAGATACTGCACGCCGTTAAGCATGAGAGTCAAAAAGGTGCAATTCAAATGTAGATTGGATTATTAAAAAGAATTGATATTAAAGAAAATAAATATTGAGAAACAATTGATATTAAAGAAAATAAATATTGAGAAACTAAGTTCAGAATTCCCACAATCCTGAACAGAGCTCAACAGGAGGTTTGCTCAAACTGCTCGTTTTGAGCTAAAAGTACCATCTGCACATGGTACAAGTTGTGCCATATTATAATAACGTATGTCATAAGCAAAATAGACAAACTGTCATATTGGAATATCACTTACTGCATATACTGTTCTAAAGGAAAATGTAGTAGCATTCACTTCTCTAAAAATTGTCCAAATGTTGGTGAAATCTCATGGGACTTAACTGCTAAGGTCATCAGTCCCTAAGCTTACACACTACTTGTTGTTGTTGTTGTTGTTGTCTTCAGTCCTGGGACTGGTTTGATGCAGCTCTCCATGCTACTCTATCCTGTGCAAGCTTCTTCATCTCCCAGTACCCACTGCAGCCTACATCCTTCTGAATCTGCTTAGTGTAGTAATCTCTTGGTCTCCCTCTACGATTTTTACCCTCCATGCTGCCCTCCAATACTAAATTGGTGATCCCTTGATGCCTCAGAACATGTCCTACCAACCGATTCCTTCTTCTGGTCAAGTTGTGCCACAAACTTCTCTTCTCCCCAATCCTATTCAATACTTCCTCATTAGTTATGTGATCTACCCATCTAATCTTCAGCATTCTTCTGTAGCACCACATTTCGAAAGCTTCTATTCTCTTCTTGTCCAAACTATTTATCGTCCAGATTTCACTTCCATACATGGCTACACTCCATACAAATACTTTCAGAACGACTTCCTGACACTTAAATCTATACTCGATGTTAACAAATTTCTCTTCTTCAGAAACGCTTTCCTTGCCATTGCCAGTCTACTTTTTATATCCTCTCTACTTCGACCATCATCAGTTATTTTGCTCCCCAAATTGCAGAACTCCTTTACTACTTTACGTGTCTCATTTACTAATCTAATTTCCTCAGCATCACCCGACTTCAATCGACTACAATCCTTTATTCTCGTTTTGCTTTTGTTGGTGTTCATCTTATATCCTCCTTTCAAGACCCTGTCCACTCCGTTCAACTGCTCTTGCAGGTCCTTTCCTGTCTCTGACAGAATTACGATGTCATCGGCGAACCTCAAAGTTTTTATTTCTTCTCCATGGATTTTAATACCTACTCCAAATTTTTCTTTTGTTTCCTTTACTGCTTGCTCAATTGAGAACATCGGAGAGAGACTACGACCCTGTCTCACTCCCTTCCCAACCACTGCTTCCCTTTCATGTCCCTCGACTCTTATAACTGCCATCTGGTTTCTGTACAAATTATACTTAACCTAAATTATCCTAAGGGCAAACACACACATCCATGCCTGAGGGAGGACTCGAACCTCCGCCGGGATCAGCTGCGCAGTCCCATTCAGTTCTCGAATAAGCTCCTGAACATGGGCTTCCCAAGGTAGCTTACCATCTGTCTCAGGGGTAACCAAAATTTTTACTTTTGTAGCTGCATTGGTAGTAAAAGTTTGTAACCACCCACCATTTCTACAGTAATGGTGAATTAAAAATAGGGATGTAGCTTTAACGTATAAAATTTAAAAAGCAGAGGTTCGACAAGTTAAAGCATATAGAAATAATTACTTACCAAATACTTCATATCAAAATTTTATGAAATATAATGAAAAAAATTTTAAAACCCCTGCCATCTGCTGCTCACTGTGTAAGCTGGTTTGCCCGCTGGAGAGCAGCAGGGACCAGGTTGACTACCACTGATGTATCTCAAGACTGAGGAATTTGGACTGTTCAGACTCACCAATCATAGGCCCATTCTGTGTAACAAAATGCCAGTTTCCGTTTTACTTGAATTGTGGATTACACTCTCCCATCCACAGCTTTGAGGGGACCTTTCTCCTTTTTCGCTGACGTCCTCATTTAATATCTCCATATCAAGACACTCAACACAAAGGTCTTCACAAATATTTTCTTAAAGTGGAAACCGATGTTCTTTTTCAACAGAAGTTTCTTCTTATTCCGGAAGGCGCTCGTCATCAGTGCTATTCTTCTCTACATTTCCTTAAGACACTCACATTCTCTACAATTGTACAAAATGGTTCAATTGGGTTAATTTCTCTAGCTGCTCATTGCCTATTTTTATCAATTGGGTTAATTTCTCTAGTTGCTCACTGCTAATTTTTATGTCAGTTTTACTTGTACCTCTTTTCTTGTCTATAACCAACACATTCGTCTTCTTGATATTAATTTTATGTTTTAGTTTTGTCGTTTCTTGATTTGGAACCTTAAGCATTTTATTTCGTTATTTTCCTGAGTTTGCCACTATTGCAATGTCATCATCAATATCATTAACTTTGATTTAAGGTGTCTTGTCTTTCAGTGTTTTTAATGAATCTTGGATGAACATATTAAATAAGTAAGGCGATAAAAAGCACCCCTGTGTTATGCCTCTTCTGATTTTTGCTTCTTTTTGTTATCATTATTATCCAGTTCAGTACTTTGACATTTGTACATACTCAAAATAAAACGCTTCACTTTCCAGTCACCTTCTACTTTAAATAATAACTTCCAATCAACCATATCAAATGCTTTCCTGGGAAAACAAATGGAATATATGTTTTTGTGTTTCTCTCTCATTTACTTTCGAAAAATTGATGTAGTGACAATATTGGTTCTCTCATTCCTTTCCCTGTCCTAAAGTCAAACTGATCATTGGCTAGGTTCCAATCTATTTTCTTGTTAATCCTCTCTTTAGCTACTGGCTACTGTTGTAAATGCATTTGACAGAAGGGCTAGTACAATTCCTTGTATTTGGCCTATTGCAAAATGCAATACTCCCTTTTGAAGAAGTCAAGTTGTATCATGCCCTCTTCATAAGCTCTGCATGCCACAATAAACAATTTACTTTTGATGTTGTTACTACTGTTCTATAGGAGCTCTCCAAGGGTGTCATCTATACCCAGTGCTTCAATTTATTCTGACCTAATCAGTGCAGGGAAGAACTCCTCCTTTGTTCTTGGCGGTACCTTATTGTTTTCACTGATTAGTTTTTCATCTTCACAATACTTATCTAAACTTCGAATTTTATCACCACTGTGCAGGTCTTCAATACACTCTTTCCATCCGACACTTACATTTTCAATGTCAAATAGCGGTTTTGCATTTTTATCTCTCACTGTGTTAGTCTTGGTTTTCTGCCTGTACTTAATCTTGGAGTAAATTTCATTCTGTTTTCCATGTTTAAAGTCATCTTTCAGTTCTTTACAATGAGCCACTTTTCTATCTCTAAATAGCACATTGTTCGTATCTTCTTCTTTTAATTCCTTTAAATTGATGAGGACTATTTTTTAGTCTATTCCTTTTGTTAATAAGTTCTAATTTTTGGGGTCATCAAGACTTCCTAGGCGGTAACTTCCTTTTGCCTAATGCATCTATACCTGCATCTTACATCTGACTTGATAACATTCCAACAGCTTTCTTCCCTTTCTGATTCAATTATTGCACACTTCAATTCTTGCACAACCTTTCTGGCCTTCAATTTATATAATAACCTTTTATTTGGATCTTTCATGTGTGTTGTTACAACAGATACCGCACTTTGCTACAAGTGTTTGGTCACTATCTACAGGGTGTCAATATTCGGTGATATGACACCAACGAACACTTGTACCAAAAACCTAATATGGGCACATGGTCTAGTCACAGTTGTTTCTGAGACACAATGCATTTAATGCATATTTTTATTTACTTTCTGTATTATTCAATGCATTTTCAGGTTTGCACATGCACACATGTGGAACTATTAGTAAGCATCGCAACATGTGTTTTACAAAGTATTCATTGAAAAATACGTATTTTTCACACTGCAAGCATTATCATACAATCACATTACGCCTGTTGTAGAGTTCACGACAAATGTTGGAATATCTTACCACCAATTTCAGTGCATTTGTGCACTCTTGGGAGAACACAAGTTGCTTGTCGAGGTGGCTCTGGACGTTCCCTGCTCAAGAGCCCATGATGTGAATAAGCAGTTCATCTCAAATATTCATCTTTTGCTTGTACATATCAGACTTAATCCAACCTCATACACAAAAATTTAATGGCTTAAGGTCTGCCGATGTTTTTTTTATTATTTATTTATTTATTTATTTATTGGTAGCTAGTTCACTGTACCACCACAACCAATCGAGAGGTTATGGTAAGACACATACAGTCACGACACTATAACAAAAACAATTGTATATTAGATGTGTTCTATCTCAGCAACCATTCAGAATAGGGCATATACATATTTTTCTTCAAGTGAGAGTTCCTGTCATACTGACCGTTAAGTCTGGGTCATCCTGTATCTTAGCACCTGGGTAACTGTGACTAAATTACAGTTGGTTCCCGTAACCCTGCTTTACTACTATATAATCAACAATATACCATCCCCCGTCACCAGGTGCTTTTCACACAAAATATTTTCTCTTTGGAGGTTTATAGAATGTGTCTTTTATTTACCATCTCATGTTATTCACAAAATTATAATTTATCACCTCTTGAGTTCATTCTTCCCAATCCAAACTTACCAGCACATCTGCAGTTCTCTTGTATGCCTACTGGCACATTAAAATCTCCCAAGAGAATAATATTGTCTTTCATTTTTATCACTTCCATTAACTTTTCAACAGTCTCATATATATATATATATATATATTTGCTTCTTCATCGTTGCTATTTTTCTTTAGTAAACATACTTGAATTATTGTTATGTCACCTGGTTTATCGTTTAACTTTATTATTAACATTCTATTGTTCAAATGGTAGGCGTTAATTATATTATGCATCCATCTCCTTCTTAATGCAACAGATACCCAGTTTTTCCCGGACTGTTGGTTTCGACTATAAATTATTCTGACATCTCTGATCGAAGGTCACCATTTCCAGCTGATTTTGTCTCGCACAGTCATAGAATATCCGGTAGACACTTTGTGATAGCCTCTTTACTTCCTTCAGTTTCCGAAGATTTAATGGCTTTCACACATTCCAAGTGCCAATTTTATATCCATATTTTCCATCTCTTTGTGGTCTTCCTGCTTCTTCTCCGACGACTGAGAAGCCTCATCTCTTCTCCTACCAGGCCTCAGGCTCCAAAACTCTGGATCAGTAAGGATACATACATTATTAGATGGGATGCTTTCTGCACTTCCATGGCGTCGGTCTTGGTGGCTCATCCGCCTTCAGGGATAGTTTCCCATTCCACGAGGCTGGGGGTGGGGGATTCTTACCTCTACCCTATCCTCCACGCCCAAAGTGGCCGTTGGCACTTCATAGAGGTTGACTCGTTATTTTGAAGGCCATCTGGCTCTCAATTACATTGGTCATCTGAAGCGTTAAAAGGTATGTACAGGGTGAGTCACCTAACGTTACCGCTGGATATATTTCGTAAACCACATCAAATACTGACGAATCGATTCCACAGACCGAACGTGAGGAGAGGGGCTAGTGTAACTGGCGAATACAAACCATAAAATAATGCACGGAAGTATGTTTTTTAACATAAACCTACGTTTTTTTAATGGAACCCCGTTAGTTTTGTCAGCACATCTGAACATATAAACAAATACGTAATCAGTGCCGTTTGTTGCATTGTAAAATGTTAATTAGATCCGGAGATATTGTAACCTAAAGTTGACGCTTGAGTACCACTCCTCCGCTGTTCGATCGTGTGTATCGGAGAGCACCGAGTTACGTAGGGATCCAAAGGGAACAGTGATGGACCTTAGCACTGACTCCTGAGGCACACCTCAATTACCCGTGTACCCATCAGTCTGCACTTCATAGCCGCTCTCATTACTCTTAAGAATGATCTTCACTGTCTGTTCTTAAAATATATTAGAGGAACCAGCTGTTACTGTTATCACATAATGGTCCAACTTCTGCACAGCAGAGCATATTAGCTAAATGATAGGAGACGCTTAGTGTTCAGAGCTTTTTGTTCGATCTGTCCAGTGCCTCAGAGACAAAAGAGAGTAGGGCAGTTTTAGTTCGATAACTTCAGCGAACACTGATGGTACATATATAGGTCTACAATTGGATATATCTTTTTTTAAAGAAGTTTCACTGTTGCGTTCTTTATTCGTTCAGGAAACTGACAATTCCTAAAGGAGATATTACAAAAGTTTTTATTTAAATTCCTATTGATGACTAGTTATGTTGCACACGAGGTTTCTGTTATTTTTGCTGGATATTAAGTCATTAAATTGAATGTATCGTACTGCCATGAAGTTGTTAAGGAAATAAGCTATACTGCAGTAACCGGCATTGTACTGAGATAGCCAACATGTCACAGTGTAAGGAGCGCCGGCCGTTGTGGCCGAGTGGCTCTAGGCGCTTCAGTCCTGAACCGCGCTGCTGCTGCCGTCGCAGGTTCGAATCCTGCCTCGGGCATGGATGTGTGTGATGTCCTTAGGTTAGTTAGGTTTAAGTAGTTCTAAGTTCTAGGGGACTGATGACCTCAGATGTTAAGTCCCATAGTGCTCAGAGCCATTTGAACCATTTTGTAAGGAGCAATGCTATTAAGCATGAAATCGAAAGGTCACATGTTTTAAGTTTTGCTAGTGTGTGTACAGCATAAACAAAGACAGACACCAGCAAGTGTAAACTACGGGAACGGTGAAAGAGAAGTAATAAATTGTGCTTTAGGGGGGCGGGGGGGGGGGGGGGGGTTAGGACGTCAAACGGGCAGACTTGGAGCAGGAGAGGCACCACAGGAGATTTTAATTTCCACTGTCTAGACTTTTACAAATAAATTCATAAAACTTTGTCAGCATCACCAGGGAGGAGTCAGTATTCACACTATTAGCAATGGAAGTTCGAAAACATACGAAATAATTTTTTGTTACATGTGAAATTTCTTAATTTTTTTCACTTACAAATGGCAGCATTTGTTGCTGTAGGTACACTTTTCTTCATAAGTAAGAGAGATTCTTCGAAGAATTTTGTACAGCATACAAACCATGCTCAAAGGTGTATGAAACTCTAGAATTTTCCAAATCTATTAAAAACTGTGGTAAAAATTGAGGTAATTAACCAAAAAAATTGTGTTTTTCTAGCATGAAGTTTAAAATATAATAGTTCATTCGTTTTTCCATAAATTAAATAAATTCTATAGTTTCATACACCTGTGAGTATGGTATGCATGCTGCGCAAAATTCATCGAAGAATCTCTCTAACTTATGAAGAAAAGTGTACCTATAGCAACAAATGCTGCCATTAGTGACTGAAAAAATTATGAAATTTCGCACGCAAAAAAATTTATTTTGTTGCGTTTTCGAACTTCCACCGCAATGGGTGTGAATCCTGTATCCTTCCTGGAGATGCTGACAAAGTTTGGTGAATTTATTTGTAAAAGTATAGACAGTGGAAATGAAAATATCCTGTGGTGCCTCTCCTGCTCCAAGTCGGCCCGTTTGACGTCCTACCCCCCTTAAACAACGCTGTTTTCTATTTCTCAAATCACATTCTCTGCAGAAAATGGTCCTGCCTCTAAACCAGCTACACAGCTGACATTGGCACAGAAATAACAACAGCAGCTCAGTCGGCCAAAACCTCTCTGCCGGATACACCCGCATCTCACCCGATCAGCTTAGCTGGCAAACTTTCGCACGCTGGTCGCTGCGATGTAATCATGGCAGTACTTCCGAATCAGCGCACGCTCCGCTTACGCTTATTTGGCAAACGTGGCTGGGTCCGACGCGCCCTCCGTTACCCTTACATTATTACCACGTTCTTTTGTCCAGTCTATATGCCGATGAGAACTCGAAATGGCGGAAGACATATTTATGAGCTGCTTAAACCGCTATCAAGAGGCGGTCCTGGAAGTATCTACATGATGCAGATTGAGGGGACCACACCGTGGTTCAGGTCGAAAAAAATCGATTTTCCGTTTTCATCATGTTTCGATGGATCAAGGGTTTATTTAAGTACTCTGAAAAGGAATTTTGTGAAAAAAAAATTAACGAGCATTTTCCTACCACGTGTGTTTGTGTGTCACGCCCACTTTTTTGTAAACCCACTTTTCTGCATATATTTTAGATCTTTATATCCCCTACTTTACACGTTGGGGATTTATTTTCTCCCGAGTGTCTTGACTATCCCTGGAATGCAACGGTCGGTATTCTTTTGTTTCTGCTTTCAAACACGAAATTAGTTTTATTCAAGTGTGATTGCAAGTAGTTGTTATAGAAAACTTGCAGGTATACTATGGGCAGGCAATTAGGAGAAATATGGCGCTGAGCACTACGGGACTTAACATCTATGGTCATCAGTCCCCTAGAACTCAGAACTACTTAAACCTAACTAACCTAAGGACATCACACAACAACCAGTCATCCCGAGGCAGAGAAAATCCCGGACCCCGCCGAATTAGGAGAAATAAAGAAAATATGGAGGCAACGAAGAGAGATGTTTGGGCCTTATTCTTTCATAAATCCTCTACTGATGACAAGCCATGTCATAGATTGTGTCCACCAGGAGAAAACTCGTGGTGCAAATACAATAGGGCTCAGGCAACTGGAGAATCTCACCAGCATTCTCTTCCTGCTGCTGTTATTACAGCAATTAAACATATTTTCAGAGACTTGGCTCATTCTGACCTACTAAGGAAATGTCTGCATGGGCAGACACAGAACCCAAATGAATGTTTCATCAGCATAATTTGGAACCGCCTTCCTAAAACAGTATTTGTAGGCATGCATACTAGGAGTTCGTGATGCTGTTATTACATTCAGTTGTCTTAATATTGGAAATTGTTGGGTAATGAAAAAGCTGGGAAATAATCCTGGTGAAAATATGATCACTGGGCTGCAACATTGCGATTAAATGAGGATAGCCCATGCAGACAGGTCTGCATCTAATATGGCTAAGAAAGCAAGAGAAACATCCAGGAAGGTGAAAAAGAAGCTGGAAGACCTGCTAGAGAGGCCAAAGAAGGGCCATCATATGCAGCAGGGCTGTTTTAATTAACTGTAAGTAAAAAATTTCAAAAGTTTTTTCTTTTAAGTCAGTTTTCCGCCAACTAAAATTTTCAGTATATATGCCCCATTATATCAGAAACTATCATAGATAAATGAATGAAATTTTCAGAGACTCTCCATAAAATAAAAAGCCACCTCTGGTACTGCATTCATCAATATTCCCTCATTAAGAAGTTCACAAGAAAATATTATCTGCAGAAAAAACTTAATTTTTTTTTAATAAATTAAAAAATTATTAAAAACTATAAAATGGATAAAGTAGATTTTAGTACAGTTGACTCTATTAGCATCATGTAAGATACAGTAAAAATATTAAGCTCCTGCATCAAATAGTTTTTCCAGAAAAGGGTCAAATACTTGCATAAGTTAACATGGGTTAGGTAGGCGCAACCATTCACCCTGAGGGGTACTCGTTTGAGAGTTACCTGACGAAAGAAAACTAACTATTTTGTGTGACATTCAATAGCATTACAAAAATGCTACATTGTGTTGTGAGGTTGTGGGGTGTAATGGATCCATAACAGCTTCTTGTGCAGAACTTTTTAATTTTTAAATCTTTTTCGAAATGGTTATGATCATTACTTTTATTCAATTAATTGGTTTAAATGTAATTTTTTATTTCTATTCCTTTGTCACACCATTTTAATCACTGTACGAATTTTTTCCTTTCTTTCATTTTCTCTTTACATCATTCTTTCTCCAGTCTGAATTTTTGTGAATATGAATTTCATTATATTTATTTATTGTAATACTCAATTATTTGAAAATTCCAATCTATCAGTTAAAAAATAAAAGACGAAATACTTTTTTATGTTTGTGCAATTGTGTGAGAAATGTATTTTGTTACAAGATAATCAATTTTTGCATGTTACTCGTCGTAAAACCTTTAAAACATATCCTAAATACCCATTGCACTATGGACAAAATTACGCAGATGAAAATTTAAATGAAAGACGGGTTTATAAGTAAAACTAAACCCAAGCAGAGTGAGAAATAGATATAATGAACGCAATAATGTGGACGAAAAAACAGGTTGATAAAACAAATGAAATTACATCAAAATTAATACATAAAATCTATTAAAAGCACTTGAACAAAGATTTCAAGCGGAGAAAGAATGATAGGAAGAAAAACGATATCAAACGAAGAAGTCGATATTATGATTAAAGTTATATGACAAAGGAACGGAAATAAAAAAATTACATTTAAACCAATTTATTGGCAAAAAATAACAATCAAAGGAATTTCGATAAAGATTTGAAATAAAAAAAAGCTTTTTGCGCACCTCACAAGATTTGAGCCGCCAATTTCCTGCACATGGAGCTGTTATCCTATCCATTACACTACACTATCCGAACATATAGTACCATTTTTCGCACAGAATTCCGAATTTCTCTTTCGTCAATTACTCGCAAATGATGGCTCACCAAGGTGAATGGCTGCAGTGAGTGATACCTGGAATCGTAACCTACGTCTACGTCTACGTCTACATCTACATCTACATCTACATCTACATCCATACTCCGCAAGCCACCTGACGGTGTGTGGCAGAGGGTACCCTGAGTACCTCTATCGGTTCTCCCTTCTATTCCAGTCTCGTATTGTACGTGGAAAGAAGGATTGTCGGTATGCCTCTGTGTGGGCTCTAATCTCCCTGATTTTATCCTCATGGTCTCTTCGCGAGATATACGTAGGAGGGAGCAACATACTGCTCGACTCTTCGGTGAAGCTATGTTCTCGAAACTTTAACAAAAGCCCGTACCGAGCTACTGAGCGTCTCTCCTGCAGAGTCTTCCACTGGAGTTTATCTATCATCTCCGTAACGCTTTCGCGATTACTAAATGATCCTGTAACGAAGCGCGCTGCTCTCCTTTGGATCTTCTCTATCTCTTCTATCAACCCTATCTGGGGCGGATCCCACACTGCTGAGCAGTATTCAAGCAGTGGGCGAACAAGCGTACTGTAACCTACGTTACTGTGTAGACAGTTTCAAAATTTCGGTTTCACCGCTGGCGACCTCTTCTTGTAAGTAACTTCCGCCCTTCGTATAACTGCTGCGAGGGCGTGCTGAAAAGTAATGCCCCCACATTTTTCATGGGAAAACTCAAAGCTTTTTAAATAAAACAAACTTCATCAACTATGTACATCTTTATTACCCATGTCTACATATTTATTTGTCAACATAGTCATGCCGACAAGGAACACATTTCTTCTAACGAGAGACCAGTTTGTTGAGACTGTCACTGTAGAATCTTTTGTCGACTCTATGCATTGTCAATCCATGTGCGAACATTACGAAACGCGAACTACTCGCGCTTGAGAGGAATGTCGCTACACGTATTGCCAAGTGCACCCAGGTTGACGGACGTCATTTTCAGCACTTATTGCAAAATGTGGTATTTACAGGTAATCACGCTGTAACAGCTTGCGTTCTCAGAAGTTACAAGTTCACGAAGGTACCTGTATCACATTGGAACAACCGAAATAAAATGTTCAAACGTACCTATGTTCTCCATTTTAATTTAAGAAACCTACCTGTTAACAACTGTTCGTCAAAAATTCTAAGTCTTTTGTTTGTGACTATTACAGCGCCATCTATCACAAAGCGAAAAAAGTGGTCTAACTAAAACATTCATATTGCTTTACGTACTACACGAATATGTAATAAAAAACGAGGGTTCCTATTAAAAAAAACGGTGTCGATACCCGTTTGACCTGTGGCAGCGCCATCTAGCGGGCCAACCATAGCGCCATCTGGTTTCCCCCCTCAAGCTAGACAAATTTCGTTCTTTGTAGTTTTTTCGTTTGACGCTTATTTCGTGAGATATTTGGCCCGGTCACTATCAATGTCCACCCTGTGTAAGAGGGTTGAGTTGGGTTGTTTGGTGGAGGAGACGAAATAGCAAGGTCATCGGTCTCATCGGATTAGAGAAGGATAGGGAAGGAAGTCGGCCGTGCCCTTTCGAAAGAACCATCCCGGTATTCGCCTGGAGCGATTTAGGGAAATCACGGAAAACCTGAATCAGGATGGCCGGAAGCGGGATTGAACCGTCGTCCTCCAGTGAGCTAACCACTGCGCCACCTCGCTCGGTAGAGTATATAAGATTCCGTGTACTTGTGGAAAGTTCTACACTGGAACTACCAAGAGAATCTTGAATAAAAGACCGAAAGAACAAAACTCGTTGCCGACTAGGTAAAACAGAAAAATCATCTGTAACAGAGCACGGTCTTCAGTCAGGAAACCATGAAGTGAGCTTTACGGAATCAAAATTTTATCTACTATGACATACTATTATCCACTAGAAACCATCGAAATACGAGGTACATTGAAGTTCTAAGACCTCCGATTTTTTTTCTAATTAACTACTCACCCGAAATCGATGAAACTGGCGTTACTTCTCGACGTAATCGCCCTGCAGACGTACACATTTCTCACAACGCTGACGCCATGATTCCATGGCGAGGGCGAAGGCTTCTTTAGGAGTCTGTTTTGACCACTGGAAAATCGCTGAGGCAACAGCAGCACGGCTGGTGAATGTGCGGCCACGGAGAGTGTCTTTCATTGTTGGAAAAAGCCAATAGTCACTAGGAGCCACGTCAGGTGAGTAGGGAGCACGAGGAATCACTTCAAAGTTGTCATCACGAAGAAACTGTTGCTTAACGTTAGCTCGATGTGCGGGTGCGTTGTCTCGGTGAAACAGCACACGCGCAGCCCTTCCCGGACGTTTTTGTTGCAGTGCACGAAGGAATTTGTCCTTCAAAACATTTTCGTAGGATGCACCTGTTACCGTAGTGCCCTTTGAACGCAATGGGTAAGGATTACGCCCTCGCTGTCCCAGAACGTGGACACCATCATTTTTTCAGCACTGGCGGTTATCCGAAATTTTTTTGTTGGCGGTGAATCTGTGTGCTTCCATTGAGCTGACTGGGGCTTTGTTTCTGGGATGAAAAATGGCATCCACATCTCATCCATTGTCACAACCAACGAAAAGAAAGTCCCATTCGTGCTGTCGTTGCGCGTCAACATTGCTCGGCAACATGCCACACGGGCAGCGGTGTGGTCGTCTGTCAGCATTCGTGGCACCCACCTGGATGACACTTTTCGCATTTTCAGGTCGTCGTGCAGGATTGTGTGCACAGAACCCACAGAAATGCCAACTCTGGAGGCGATCTGTTCAACAGTCATTCGGCGATCCCCCAAAACAATTCTCTCCACTTTCTCGACCATGTCGTCAGACCGGCTTGTGCGAGCCCGAGGTTGTTTCGGTTTGTCGTCACACGATGTTCTGCCTTCATTAAAGTGTCGCACCCACGAACGCACTTTCGACACATCTGTAACTGCATCACCACATGTCTCCTTCAAGTGTCGATGAATTTCAATTGGTTTCACACCACGCAAATTCAGAAAACGAATGATTGCACGCTGTTCAAGTAAGGAAAACGTCGCCATTTTAAGTATTTAAAACAGTTCTCATTCTCGCCGCTGGCGGTAAAATTCGATCTGCCGTACGGTGCTGCCATCTCTGGGACGTATAGACAATGAACGCGGCCACATTTTAAAACAATGCGCATGTTTCTATCTCTTCCCAGTCCGGAGAGAAAAAATCGGAGGCCTTAGAACTTGAATGCACCTCGTATAGAAGCATATTGATTATTTTAACAGAAAACAAGAAGCCATGAAATTCAATGATATATGGTGAGTGGCTCTGCAGAACCGATAGATCCTTTACAGGTTTTTATGTCTGAATGCGGCGGATCATGTATAAAGTCTACCACGCCCACTTCACATAGTATGTCGCTCTCCGACGTCCGACTCAGGTTGAGCGTCGCTGGAAGCAACTCCGACGTCCGATGCAACTCTGGACGAGACGTCAGGAACCGAAAAGTGTCTTCAACGCCGGCTGTATCTTCGACCACGTCCATACTGCTCGGAAGACTCATCAGCAACTGAGACAATGGAAATGAAATGAGCCTTTGGCGCCATTGGCCGGAAGGTCCCTTATGGGGCAGGTCCGGCCGCCTTGGTGCAGCTCTTATTACATTCGACGCCACATTGGGCGACCTGCGCGCCAGAGGGGGATGAAATGATGATGAAGACAACACAACACCCTGTTCCTGAGCGGAGAAAATCTTCGGCCCAGCCGGAAATCGAACCCGGTCCCGTAGGACGGTAATCCGTCACGCTGACCACTGAGCTATCTGGGCGGACTGGACACTGAGACAATAAAGCCAGTAGATGAGTATTGCTTTTTGAGCAGGAAAATAACTAACGAGTGCCAGAGTAGAGTGTACAGGCTGTACATAAAGTCTAGGAACACTTTCAATTATTTATTGCACAAGAACTAAACATTGCACAGGTGTCATACATCTCGCATTTTGAAGAGAAACTCCGATTTTTTTTTAATACAAACAATCGATATGCGAGCCATGAGTGACCTTGCACACGTCAATACGGTAATCGAATTCTTTACATACCTGTCCCTGTATGGAATCGTCGACTGTGGCAGTCGCTTCCCGTATTCTCTCTCAGAGCTGTGCTACATCACGTGGTATAGGTGGAACATACACCAGATCTTTAATGAGGAATGAAATTTTCACTCTACAGCGGAGTGTGCGCTGATGTGAAACTTCCTGGCACATTAAAACTGTGTGCCGAACCGAGCCTCGAACTCGGGACCTTTGCCTTTCGCAGGCAAGTACTCTACCGTCTGAGCTACCCAAACATGTTTCACGCCCCGTCCTCACAGCTTCAATTCCGCCAGTACCTCATATCCTACCTTCCAAACTTCACAGAAGCTTTCCTTTCTTGTAGGAGTCCTAGTTCTGCAAGGTTCGCAGAGGAGCTTCTGTAAAGTCTGGAAGGTAGGAGACGAGATACTGGCAGAAGTAGAGCTGTGAGGACCGGGCGTGAGTCGTGCTTCGGTAGCTCAGTTGGTAGAGCACTTGCCTGCGAAAGGCAAAGGTCCCGAGTTCGAGTCTCGGTCGGGCACACAGTTTTAATCTGCCAGGAAGTTTCATGTCAGCGCACACTCCGCTGCAGAGTGGAAATTTCATTCTGGAAACATCCCCAAGGCTGTGGCTAAGCCATGTCTCCGCAGTATCCTTTCTTTCAGGAGTGCTATTTCTGCAAGGTTCGCAGGAGAGCTTCTGTAAAGTTCGGAAGGTAGGAGACGAGGTACTGGTGGAATTGAAGCTGTGAGGACGGGGCGTGAGTCGTGCTTGGGTATCTCAGTTGGTAGAGCACTTGCCCGCGAAAGGCAAAGGTACCGAGTTCGAGTCTCTGTCCGGCACTCAGTTTTAATCTGCCAGGAAGCTTCAGAGCTATAATGTGTCCCCACAGTAGAAAGTTAAACGGAGTGAGATCTGGTGATTGGGGAGGTCATTTCGTTAAACTGCTGTCCCCTTCTGTAGAGCGGCCGAGACATCGATGCGTCAGCTCCGTGTTCAGGTACCCACGAACTAAAAGATGAAAATGGGGTGGAAGCCCCATCCTGCTGAAAGATGAACATACGAGACCAATTGCTTTTGAGGCATCAGCCATTGCTGCAACATGTCGGAGTAGGAATATCCAGTGACACTGCTCTCGGCGAAGAAGACTGGTCTGCACAGTTTTCGATGTGACAAGGCACAAAAAATATTTACCTTTGGAGAATCACGCTCTCAATGGATTCGTGTGGATGCTTTGTACCCCAGATTCGACAATTATGCCTGATGCCTTCCCCATTAGTGTCAAAAGTGGCTTTGTCGCTAAAAATTATGCGATCAACAATGCCATCCCAATCCTCATTCAATTGTTGCAACTGAGAATAAAACTGGAAACGCCTGTCTTTGTCATCGTCATTGCGCTTCTGCACTAGCTCCAGTTTGAATGATTTCATAGACAGCGTCTGTCGCAGGACTTTACACACTGTCATTGGAGCCATTTCCAGTTTACGGGATGCACGACGCACTGATCTCTTTGGACTCCTTATGAATGTCTCTCGTACGCGCTCCACATTCACTTCGCTCACACTGGGACATCCGCTTCCTTTGCCGGGCACATGCAACCCGTCGTAACGAATTTGTTGTGCCAGTGGTAAATGGACTTCATTGTTGTGGCTTCTTACCGTACTTGGTTCGCACCATCCGTTGAACAGCTGTAGCACACTTGTTTTTGTCGAACTGCAACACACAGAAAGCGTGCTGCACACCTGAACTCGTCATGTTTGCGACTAGCGCTGTCGATAGGCAAAGTACCAAATTACGCTGTGGCGGTAAACAGGAAAAGAAAACTTTCACGCTTTCTCTTCAAAATGACATATGTGTGATACGTGTATCCCCGATGTTATTCCATCCGTATATTGAGCAAGCAGTAAAGGAAATAAAAATAAAAATTCGGAGTAGGTATTACAATCCATGGAGAAGAAATAAAAACTTTGACATTGTAATTCTGTCAGAGACGGCAAAAGACATGGAAGACAGTTGAATGGAATGGACAGTGTCTTGAAAGGAGGATATAAGATGAACATCGACAGAAGCAAAACAAGGATAATGGAATGTAGTCGAAGTAATCGGGTGATGCTGAGAAAATTAGACTAGGAAATGAGACACTTAAAGTAGTAAAGGAGTTGTGCTGTTTGGGGAGCAAAATAACTGATGATGGTCGAGAGGATATAAAATGTAGACTGGTAATGGCAAGGAAAGCGTTTCTGAAGAAGAGAAATTTTTTAACATCGAGTATATATTTAAGTGTCAGAAAGTCATTTCTGAAAGTATTTGTATGGAGTGTAGCCACGTATGGAAGTCAAACATGGACGATAAATAGTTTGGACAACAAGAGAATAGAAGCTTGCGAAATGTGGTGCTCCAGAAGAATGCTGAAGATTAGATGGGTAGATCACATAACTAATGAGGAAGTATTGAATAGGATTGGGGAGAAGAGAAGTTTGTGGCACAACTTGACCAGAAGAAGGGATCGGTTGGTAGGACATGTTCTGAGGCTTCAAGGGATCACAAATTTATCATTGGCGGGCATCGTGGAGGTTAAAAATCGTAGAGGGAGACCAAGAGATGAATACACTAAGCAGATTCAGAAGGATAGAAGGATGTAGGTTGCAGTAGGTACTGGGAGATGAAGAAGCTTGCACAGGATAGAGTAGCATGGAGAGCTGCATCAAACCACTCTCAGGACTGTTGACCAAAACAAAAACAACAACGTGATATGTGTACAACGTTTGGTTCTTGTGCAATAAATAATTGAAAGTGTTCCCGGACTTTATGTACACCCTGCATATAAAATTCAGAATGGTAACGAGGTCAAAAGTATAACATTTAATTTAAATCATTTCTGGAGATATTTGTTTGCGGTGTAGCCTTGTACAAACTGAAACGTGAATGATAAACAATTCAGACAAGAAGAGAAAAGAAACTTTTAAACTGTGGAGATGCAGAAGAGTGGTGAAGGTCATACGTGCAGATCACGTAATCAATGAGCTAGTTCTGCATGGAATTCGGACGAAAAGAAATATGTGGCAGACCTTAACTACATGAAAGGGTAATGGAAATGCCGTATGGCTAGAACCTCCCGGCGGGTAGACCGTTCGCCAGGTGCAAGTCTTTCGAGTTGACGCCACTGTGGCGAGTTGCGTGTCGATGAGGATGAAATGGTGATGATAAGGACAAGACAACACCCAGTCCCTGAGCGGAGGAAATCTCCGACCCAGCCGGGAATCGAACCCGGGCCGTCAGGTATGGCATTCTGTCTCGCTGTCCACTAAGCTATCAGGGGCGGACAATGAGAGGGTCAATTGACAGGAGACACCCTTAGGCATCAAATAACCGTCAATTGGATGATGGAGGGAAGCGCTGGGGTGGGGGGGGGAGGGGGAGGTAACAACTGTAGTGGGAGACAGTAAGGAGGTTCAAATGAATGTATGTTGCAGTAGTCACTCAGAGATGATGATTCGTGCGTAGTCTAGTGTGGAGAACCTAATCAGATCAGTCTTCGGGCTGAAGACAACAAAAATAGGAACAACAACATAAATCAATATCTCCACCAAGTTTGATAATTTTCAGACCGGTGCTCTGTGGTGTAACACTCTCCATTTCCGTGAGTGTACGAGTATAATGTGGCAGAGATCAGTGTGTGTGAGACACAGTATAAATTTTGAGTGCAAAACAATATGATTACCATTTTCAAATGGATCCTTACCTGGCTTGTTATACATGGATAGGCATAATAAAAGTTGTTTAAGCTCAGACTAACCTCCAAGAACTCGGTGAAGAAGCATTCTCATAGTGGCGAGCTCCGAGACTGGCGTGTTCCTTATCCTGAAAGAAAAAGACAAAAAAGGAGTCAATGTTTGTAGGAAAATTCAACAGGCCACTGCACGTGCAAAGTCAGCAGGAGTCTGCGACACGGGTGAGAACATACAGGGTGTCACACAGTTCATGCTAAACACTTATGGAGGCTGTAAAGGGGACTTACTAGATCAAATTTTACGTAGGGACCCACATCCGAGGCCGGCCCGTGTGGCCGACCGGTTCTAGGCGCTTCAGTCTGGAACCGCGCGACCGCTACGGTCGCAGGTTCGAATCCTGTCTCCGGTATGGATGTGTGTGATGTCCTTAGGTTAGTTAGGTTTAAGTAGTTCTAAGTTCTAGGGGACTGATGACCTCAGATGTTAAGTCTCATAGTTCTCAGAGCCATCTGAACCACATCCAGAAACGTCATCCAATGACGCTACACATGTTTGCACATACGTGGTGATTTCGTGATGATGTTACAATTTCTGAAAGATGATGGATAAATCCATCTATTACATGCATCTATTTGAGGTGAGGGTAGTTTGCCGGAATCGAACGAAGTGAAAGTTATAACGAAAACGATTCTGATACCTCTGACAGTGGAATAGACGTACCGGTAGTTCTGCTGCTAAGATTGTACGGCAGGCAACTTCAGAGATGGCAGTGCCTACATCTACATATACATTCCGCTAGCGGAGTACACAATTCGCGCCAAAGTCATATTCTCCCCCCCCCCCCTCCCCCTCTGTTCGACTGCGCGATGGAAAACCGACTGTCTGAACGCCTCAGTACGAGCTCTTATTTCCCTTATCTTTGAATGGTGATCATTGAGCGATTTGAAAGTTGGTGGTAGTAATATATGCTCTCCATCCTCGGTGAAGATCGGATTTCGGAATTTAGTGAGCAGCCCCTTCCATTTAGCGCGTTGTCTATCTGCCATTGTGTCCCACTTCAAACTTTCTATGAGATTTGTAACGCTCTCGCGATGGCTAAATGTAGCAGTCACAAATCTTGCCGCTCTTTGGACCTTCTAAATCTCTTGAATCAGACCCAACAGGTAAGGGTCCCATACAGACCAACAATAAGACTAGACGAACAAACGTATTGTACGCAATTTCCTTTGTTGAAGGACTGCATTGCCAATAAACCGCAATCTAGAGTTTGCCTTGTCAGTTACTTGTGTAATCTGATCATTCCATTTGAGATCATTTCGAATAGTCACAGCCAGGTACTTGACGGATGTTACCGCTTCCAAAGTCTGGGCATTTATTTTGTACTCGTACATTAATGGGGATTGTCGCCTTGTTATACGCAGTAGGTTACACTTCCTAATATTGACAGATAACTGCCAGTGATTACACCGCGCATTTATTTTCTGCAAATCCTCATTGATTTGTTCACAGCTTTCGTGTGATACCACTTTCCTGTAGACTACAGCATCATCGGCAAACAGTCTCAGCCGGCTGTCAATACCATCAACCAGATCGTTCACGTAAATCGTAAAAAGCAGCGGACCTTTTACACTGCCCTGCGGCACACCTGAAGTTACTCTTGTTTCTGTTGAAGTGACCCCGTTCAGAACGACAAACTGCCCCTGTCTGTCAGAAAACTTTCTATCCAACCGCATATGTGATCGGATACACCGTAAGCGCGCACTTTTTGTAGCAAGCGGCAATGCGCAACTCAGTCGAACGCCCTTCGAAAGTCGAGAAATATGGCATCAGCCTGGGAGCCGGTATCTAGAGCCTGTTGTACATCATGCACAAAGAGGCCCAGCTGTGTCTCGGGTGACAGCTGTTTCCTAAAACCGTGCTAGTTTCTGCAGGTGTGATTCTCAGAGTCCAGAAGGGCCATTAAGTCGATCAAAACAACAAAAAATGAACAGTAAACATAGACTCTAGAATGCATACCCGAAGAGCTATGAGCACTTGTTGAATGCGGGAGATGTGTTTCACATTAGCGAAGAGAAACAATTGGTTATAGCTCTTCGGGTGTGCATTTTAGAGCCAATATTTATCAGACATTTTTTCTCGTCTTGATCTATACTACCTCTTCTGTTAGTTGCATCCTTAGCAGCAACAGTACCGGTACACACATTCCATTATCAGACGGTTCAGAACGATTCCCGCTTGTAACTTTCGACACGTTTCTTTTTTTCTGAACCAGGGAGCCTTCCCTGAAACTGACACATTTATCCGTCTCCATCAATCACGAAAGTTTGTACCATCATCACGTAATCACTCAACATACACATACACTTACAAGAGCCGGCACTTACAACTTTGAGGCTCTGTAGCGTTGTTGGACGACGTTTCCTCACATGGGTTCCTACGGTCTCTTCACCCTCTAGATGTGTGCAACTTGAATTGTAAAACACCCTGTATGTGTTTCAAATGGCTCTGAGCACTATGGGACTTAACATCTATGGTCATCAGTCCCCTAGAACGTACAACTACTTAAACCTAACTATCCCAAGGACATCACACACATCCATGCCCGAGGCAGGATTCGAACCTGCAAACGTTGCGGTCGCGCGGTTCCAGACTGAAGCGTCTAGAACAGCCCGGCCACACTGACCGGTCTGTATATCTTTCATCGCAGGTCATCTCCCAATGTGTTTTTCGAGTGTGTCGAAAGTGTGCAGACTGAAAAGCACATCTACAGTCCGATATTGCACCTCACCTATATGGAGGACTAGGCGCTTCAATCTGGTATCGAGCGACCGCTACGGTCGCAATTTCGACACCTGCTTCGGGCATAGATATGTGTGATGTCCTTAGGATGGTTAGGTTTAAAACACTACTGGCCATTAAATTTGCTGCACCACGAAGATGACGGGCTACAGACGCGAAATTTAACCGATACGAAGAAGATGCTGTGATATGCAAATGATTAGCTTCTCAGAGCACTGACATAAGGTTGGCACCAGTGGCGACACCTACAACATGCTGACATGAGGAATGTTTCCAAACCGATTTCTCATACACAAACAGCAGTTGACCGTTGCCTGATCAGACGTTGTTGTTGAGATGCCTCGTGTAAGGAGGGGAAATGCGTACCATCACGTTTCCGACTTTGATAAAGATCGCATTGTAGCCTATCGCCATTGCGATTTATCGTATCGCGACATTGCGCTCGCATTGGTCGAGATTCAATGACTGTTAGCAGAATATGGAATCGGTGGGTTCTGGAGGGTAATACGGAACGCCTTGCTGGATCCCAACGGCCTCGTATCACTAGCGATCGATGACAGGCATCTTATCCACACGGCTGTAACGGATCGTGCAGCCACGTCTCGATCCCTGAGTCAACAGATGGGGACGTTTGCAAGACAACAACCATCTGCATGAACAATTCGACGACGTTTGCAGCAGCATGGGCTATCAGCTCGGAGACCGTGGCTGCGGTTACCCTTGACGCTTGATCACAGACAGGAGCGCCTGCGATGGTGTACTCAACGACGAACCTGGGTGCACGAATGGCAAACCGTCTCGGTCCCCTCTTGTTGCAGTGACGGCACTTTGAACAGTGGACGTTACATTTCAGATGTGTTACGACTCGTGACTCTAGCCTTCATCTGATGCCTGCGAAACACTACATTTCAGCAGGATAATGCGCGACCGCATGTTGCAGGTCCTGTAAGGGCCTTTCTGGATACAGAAAATGTTCGTCTGCTGCCCTGGCCAGCACATTCTCCAGATGTCTCACCATCTGAAAACGTTCTGGTCAATGGCGGCCGAGCAACTGGCTCGTCACAATACGCCAGTGATGAACTGTGGTATCGTGTTGAAGCTGCATGAGCAGCAGTACCTGTACACGCCATCGGAGCTCTGTTTGACTCAATGCCCAGGCGTATCAAGGCCAGAGGTGGGTAGTGATTTCTCAGGATCTATGCACCTAAATTGCGTGAAAATGTAATCACATGCCAGTTCTAGTATAATATATTTGTCCAATGAATACCCGTTTATCATCTGCATTCCTTCTTGGTGTAGCAATTTTAATGACCAGTAGTGTATCAGTCCGATTTAGCACCTTATCTATATGGAGGAAATAACACATGTGGCTCTCAGACATGGCGACGGGGAAGTAAATCAGGCACGTCACTGTCAAATGGAATGCCCTCTCACTCGCATTAACTGATTCGGGGACAGCGTGGAAGACGTGCAGAGGCTTCGGACGATGTAAGCGCAGAATGAGATTTTCACTCTGCAGCGGAGTGTGCGCTGATATGAAACTTCCTGGCAGATTAAAACTGTGTGCCCGACCGAGACTCGAACTCGGGACCTTTGCCTTTCGCGGGCAAGTGCTTTACCAACTGGGCTACCGAAGCACGACTCACGCCCTGTACTCACAGCTTTACTTCTGCCAGTACCTCGTCTCCTACCTTCCAAACTTTACAGAAGCTCTCCTGCGAGACATGCAGAACTAGCACTCATGAAAGAAAGGATATTGCGGAGACATGGCTTAGCCACAGCCTGGGGGATGTTTCCAGAATGAGATTTTCACTCTGCAGCGGAGTGTGCGCTGATATGAAACTTCCTGGCAGATTAAAACTGTGTGTCCGACCGAGACTCGAACTCTGGACCTTTGCCTTTCGCGGGCGAGAGTCGTTCTTCGGTAGCTCAGATGGTAGAGCACTTGCCCGCGAAAGGCAAAGGTCCCGACTTCGAGTCTCGGTCCGGCACACAGTTTTAATCTGCCAGGAAGTTTCATATCAGCCCACACTCCGCTGCAGAGTGAAAATCTCATTCTGGAAACATCCCCCAGGCTGTGGCTAAGCCATGTCTCCGCAATATCCTTTCTTTCAGGAGTGCTAGTTCTGCAAGTTTCGCAGGAGAGCTTCTGTAAAGTTTGGAAGGTAGCAGACGGATATTGGCAGAAGTAAAGCTGTGAGTACCGGTCGTGAGTCGTGCTTCGGTAGCTCAGTTGGTAGAGCACTTGCCCACGAAAGGCAAAGGTCCCGAGTTCGAGTCTCGGTCGGGCACACAGTTTTAATCTGCCAGGAAGTTTCATATCAGCGCACACTCCGCTGCAGAGTGAAAATCTCATTCTGGAAACATCCCCCAGGCTGTGGCTAAGCCATGTCTCCGCAATATCCTTTCTTTCAGGAGTGCTAGTTCTGCATGTCTCGCAGGAGAGCTTCTGTAAAGTTTGGAAGGTAGGAGACGAGGTACTGGCAGAAGTAAAGCTGTGAGTACCGGACGTGAGTCGTGCTTCGTTAGCTCAGTTGGTAGAGCACTTGCCCGCGAAAGGCAAAGGTCCCGAGTTCGAGTCTCGGTCGGGTTTGATGTAAGCACAGTTTGGTTCCCATCACACAAGACTAGACTCTGCCTCAGATTGCATTAGTATTTTTTTTAATTGGGACCAAACTGCTGAGGTCATCGGTCCCTAGGCTTACACACAACTTAATCAAAGTGACACTAACGTACATTAAGGATAACACAGACCCATTGCCGAGGGAGGACTCGAACCTCCGACGGGGGTAGCCACGCGAACCGTGGCAAGGCGCCTGAGACCACGCTTAGTTGTTGCTGTTGTATCGCAGATACGGCTGTCTTGCCCACCCGAGAGAGGACAGGTAAACGTTTACTACAATGAAGTGACGAAAGTCATGGGAGAGCGATATGCAGATACATGCTGATGGTGGAGGTAACGTGTACACAAGGTAGACATGTGAAAAGGTTTCTGACGTGAGTCTAGCCGGACGACGGGAATTAACAGACCCCGATCGCGGAATGGTCATTGGGACTAGACGCACAGGAGATTTCATTTCGGAAACCGTTTGGGAAGTCAACAGTGCCAGATACTCAGTGACAAAAGTGTGTCGAGAATACCCAATTTCTTGCATAATATCTGACCATGGATAATGTAATGGCCGACGTCCTTCACTTAACGACCGAAAGCAGCGGCGTTTGCATAGAGTTGTCAGTGCTAACAGACAAGCAACACTGCGTGAAATAACCGGAAAAATTAACGTGGGATGTATGACGGTACGGCTATGTAGGACGGTACGGCTATGGCAGCAGCACGACATCGCCTGCAGCGCCTCTACTGGGCTCGTGACCATATCTGTTAGACACTAGACGACAGGAAAGCTGCGGCCTGGTCAAAAAATGGTTCAAATGGCTCTGAGCACTAGGGGACTTAACATCTGAGGTCATCAGTCCCCGAGAACTTAGAACTACTTCAACCTATCTATCCGAAGGACATCACACACATCCATGCTGGAGGCAGGATTGGAACCTACGACTGTAGCAGGAGCGCGGTTCCGGACTGAAGTGCCTAGAACCGCTCGGCCACAACGGCCGGCTCCACCTGCTCAAATCAGTCTCGATTTCAGTTGGGAAGAGCTAGTGGTAGCGTTATAATGTGGCGCAGACCGCACAAAGGCATGGATCCCAGATGCCAACAAGCCACTGTACATGCTGATGATCGCTCTGCAAACTGTTTACATGTAATGGATCTGGTCATCTGCATCAACTGAACTGATCGTTCACTGTAGGTTATTATGTTCGGCTACATGGAGGCAGTCTGCAGCCACTCGTGGACTTCATGTTTCCAAAAAACAATGAAATATTTCTGTACGACAGTGCACCATGTCACTGGGCCGCAACTGTTCGCGCCTGGTTTGAAGAGTATTCTGGACAGTTTGAGTGAATAAATTGGTCACCCAGATCGTCAGACATAAAGCACATCCAACCGTTATGGGATATAATCGCGATGTATGTCTGCGCACAAAATCCTGCACTGGCAACACTTTTCCATAGGGGCTACATGGCTCCAATTTGTGCAGAGCCTACTGACTTGTCGAGGCAATGTCTCATGATGGGAAAAGGAGGTACGACATGATATTAGGAGGTATCGCACGACTTTCGTCACCTCGGTCTATGTTACATTTCAAATCTTCTACGATAGCTTTATTTGTATGCATGAAATGTACTCCCAATTACGAATATGGATAAATATCAGTTGAAGAATGGAATGAAGACAGAGAAAATTTGTGCTGGACCGGTACTCTAACCCGGATTTCCTGTTTATTGCGAGCGGTCGCCCAACCATTCAACTATCCATGCACGACTCACGGCCAACCTCAAACATCCGTCCGTCGTCAGCCATGCGGCTACAACCTGTACTCACACATCCATTATGTATATTTCCGAACTGGTGAGACATTTTACTCGAAAGTCACTTTCTCAGTGTCGGCTGATAAACACGATATTGCATGCTTGTTGTGGATGGATGGTTAATGATATATGGAGACGTGCAGGGTAGCCAAACGGTAGGGCGATAAGATAAGATGGAAATCCAGGTAGAGTTCCGGCCCGACACAAATTTTCATTGTCATTCCATTCAAAAACTGATGATTATCTACATTTGCAATTGCGAATGCATTTAATGTATTTCATAAAGCTGCAGTAGCAGCAGTGCCTGTTCCTCTGGACGTACAAGCATGTTCAAACGAACTTGGCATTGTAATTCAGAATAACACAGGCATTGCAACATCGTATCGTCGTTATTTGAATGGGTTAACACAAATGTGTTCGTTTCATATGGAGTAGGTGACAGCCTGGGGCTTCGTCAGTGGATGCGTATCTTGCGTCCTCGCGGCCCAATGAAAAGATGTTTTACGAGCTGAAGGCCAGAGACCGCGAGAAGGGAAGAACTGCATTGCCGCTGCACTTCATTCTGACAATCAAATAATTTTTTTCAGAATCATTGTGACTTTACTCTCTAATTAACGTAATGAAAATGTTCCGCTTTTTAGTGCCAATGATAATGAACGTTCATATACTGATCATATTTTCATATTATGACAGATTTTAAAAATATATACATAAAATCAAAAAGCATCGGACTAGTTGTCGTACATTTACGAAACCTATATCATGGGATTCATACGAAAATGCTTGCGAAAGCATTACATAAGGCAGACACAGAGGACGCACTTATTATAAAAAACAACAAATGTATGAAGATAATGTATGGAAAATAAAAACTGGTAATAAGCGTTCTTAGAAATTTAGAACAAGCGAAGGCGCGATACAAGGCTGCCCCATGCGCCAGTACAGTTCGCAATATACGAGGGTCACTCCAAAAGAAATCCACACTATTTTGTTTAAATCCATCTTTCATTCTACATCTTTGAAAGTTTTACAGTGTGTTGATACATCCTTTAAGAACAATATTTTCATTTCTCCACATAATTTCCATCCCTCTCAACTGCCTTACACCATCTTCGAACCAGCGCCTGTATACCTGGTGGTTCCACTTGGCACGATGTCCACAAGCGAGAGTCCTTCGGAATCGTACAATACCGCAGCCATAACTTTTCCAGCAGAAGTTGTGGTTTTGAATTTTTTTTTTCTTGGATGAATTTGCATGATGCCACTCCATTGATTGCCTCTTCGCCTTTGGTGAAAAATGATAAAGTCATGTTTCAACACTGTCACAATTCTTCCAAGAAATTCATCGCCACCATTCTCGTACTGTTTCAAAAGTTCGCTGCATACCGCTTTTCTTGTTACTTTGTGAGCCACTGTCAACATCCTGGGAACCCGCCTGGCACAAACCTTTTTTAACGCCAACACTTCCAGTATTCTGCAAAACACTTCCTTCCCCTATGCCAACGTAGCGTGACAATTCGTTCACTGTGATGCGTCTGTCAGCAGTCAGCAATTCGTTAACTCTCTGCACTTTGTCTGGAGTGTGTGCAGTACGAGGACAATGCTCAATACTGCCGTGCCCGCTTTCGTCACGTAACCTGGTCGCCCACCGACCAACTGTACTGCGATCGACAGCAGCATCTCAGCCTCTTGTGGATGTTTCCCACTGTCTCGTTTTCACGGCACAGGAATTCTATGACAGCACGTTGCTTCTGACAAACGTCAAGTGTAGCAGCCATCTTGAAGACACGTAGTGACGGCGCCACTCACGGGAACAGGTTGAACTAAGTTTGAAAACAAGCGGGAAGCATGTATCTACACACTGTAGAACTTTGACACATGCAGAATGAAAACTGTATTTTTACTAAAATAGTGTGCGTTTCTTTTGGAGTGGCCCTCGTATATGTCTCAGGAAATGGTCTCGTAAATGTAAGAGGATGTAGTTCGAGCCAGGAGACGGGATACATATGCGACATTTACTATTTCCTGAGTATCAAGTCGTTATAGCACAAGATGGGGAGGATGCAAATTATACCTCTGTGTGTATTCAGTTAGAAATACGAATATAAAAACTGCAGATTAATTATCCAGAAACAAAATGTATTACTAATGATTGGGTGAACTGTAAGTGGAAGGCAAACAAGTCAAAAAGGACAAGAATATTTGCTACCTTGGGTACACTTTAGAAAAAGGTGGGGAATTCAAACTACACAGCCGAGTCACATGTAGACAGTCTGAATATAACCGTCTTCTCCAGCACGGACCGCTGCGAGACGTGCACGAAGAGACTCAGTCAGGTTCGGAAACTATCGACAGGGATATGGCGGCAGGATAGCTCCTGTGTCGTGGCCAGATGCGCTGCGATTCTCAGCTCAATATCCATAGCACAAACAACCTGATCGAGGTGGTCTCACAGATTTTTGATTGGGTTTGAAATCGGGAAGTTTGTTGGCCAGCGGATTATGGTGAACTATAACGAGGCGCCAAAGAAACTGGTATAAGCAAGCGTATTCAAATACCGAGACATGTAAACAATCAGAATACGGCACTGCCAGAGGAAACGCCTATATAAGAAAAGTTTCTGACGCAGTTGTTAGGTCGGTTAATGCTGCTACAATGATAGTTTATCAACATGTGAGTGAGTTTGTGCGTGGTGTTATACAGGTTGGTCCATTGATCGTGACTGGGCAAAATATGCCACGAAATAAGCGTCAAACGAAAAAACTACAAAGATCGAAACTTGTCTCGCTTGAAGGGGCAAACCAGATGGCACTATAGCTCGTCCGCTAGATGGTGCTGCCATAGGTCAAACAGATATCAACTGCATTTAAAAAAAAATAGGAACCCCCATTTTTTATTACATATTCGTGTAGTACGCAAAGAAATATGAATGTTTTAGTTGGGCCACTTTCTTCGCTTTGTGGTAGATGGCACTGTAATAGTCACAAACATATGGCTCAGTATTTTAGACGAACAAGTAGGTTTTTTAAATTAAAATACAGAACGTAGATACGTTCGAGCCTTTTACTTCGGTTGTTCCAACGTGAATCATGTACCTTTCTGAACTTATAATTTCTGAGAACGCAAGCTGTTACAGCGTGATTATCTCTAAATACCACATTAATGCAATAAATGCTCAAAATGATGTCCGTCAACCTGAATGCATTTGGCAATACGTGTAACGACACTCCTCTCAACAGCGAGTAGTTCGCCTTCCGTAATGTTCGCACATACATCGACAATGCGCTGACACATGTTGTCAGATGTTGTCGGTGGATCACGATCGCAAATATCCTTCAACTTCCCCCACAGAAAGAAATCCGGGGACGTCAGATCCGGTGAACGTGCGGGCCACCTGTCATGAAATATGCTATTCAATACCGCTTCAACCGCACGCGAGCTATGTGCCTGACATCCATCATGTTGGAAGTACATCGTCATCCTATCATGCAGTGAAACATCTTGTAGTAACATCGGTAGAACATTACGTAGGAAATCAGCATACATTGCACCATTTAGATTGCCATCGATAAAATGGGGGCCAATTATCCTTCCTCCCATAATGCCGCACCATGCATTAACCCGCCAAGGTCTCTGATGTTCCACTTGTCACAGCCATCGTGGATTTTCCGTTGTCCAGTAGTGTATATTATGCCGGTTTACGTTACCGCTGTTGGTGAATGACGCTTCGTTGCTAAATAGAACCCGTGTAAAAACATCTGTCATCGTTCCGTAATTTCACCTGTGCCCAGTGGCAAAACTGTACACAACGTTCAAACTCGTCGCCATTCAATTCCTGGTGCATAGAAATATGATACCGGTGCAATCGATGTTGGTGTAGCATTCTGAACAGAGACGTTTTTGAGTTTCCCAATTCTCACACAATTTGTCTGCTACTGATGTGCGGATTAGCCGCGACAGCAGCTAAAAAACCAACGTGGGCATCATCATTTGTTGCAGGTCGTGGTTGACGTTCCACATGTGGCTGAACACCTCCTGTTTCCTTAAATAACGTAACTATCCGGCGAACGGTCCGGACACTTGTATGATGTCGTCCAGGATACCGAGCAGCACACATAGCACACGCCCGTTGGGCATTTTGATCGCAATAGCCATACATCAACACGATATCGATCTTTTTCGCGATTGGTAAACGGTCCATTTTAACACGGGTAATGCATCACGAAGCAAATACCGTCCACACTGGCGGAATGTTACGTGATGCCACGTACTTATACGTTTGTGACTATTACAGCGGCAACTGTCACAAAGCGAAAAAAATAGTCCAAGTAAAACATTCATATATCTTTACGTATTACACGAGTATGTAATGGGGGTTCCTATTATTTTTAAAAAACGCAGTTGATATCCGTTTGACCTATGGCAGCGCCATCTAGCGGGCCGACCACAGCGCCATCTGGTTTCTCCCTTCAAGCTAGACGACTTTCGTTCTTTGTAGGTTTTTTGTTTGATGCTTATTTCGTGAGATATGTGGACCGGTCACTATCAATGGACCACCTGCATATTCTTAGGCCTTAGACAGTACCGGAAAACAAAAAATAGGTCAGTAATCAGAAGGTACGGTAGCAATGACCTTCTTAGAAAGCGGTTTAACTAGTTTCTGTTTTCAGACCTTAGGGAAAATGCGGTTAATGAGTGGCTGAAGATATCTATTATAGTGGGTAGTAGTTGATGAATAATATGCTTCATCATTTGGACTGTGATGCCATCACATCCAGTAGATGCTGATCTAATATGTACGTTAGCTTTTTTTGACGGTACTGGAAGTAACGTGCTTTAGAGATTATTCTTTGTGGCTTAAATCATTTACCCCCATAAAGTGATCAACGAGTATCCCCTTCGTATGTGTTTTAATTATGGTTGTAGGTAATGTGAAGTACCGGCTCACTTCTTCAGCTGGGACAATGGTAATGCCTGCAGCTTTTACTCTGCCTATACCACGACCATTTAGGTTTTTCTATAGTGTAGCTTATCTGTTCCGGCTGTCGTTTAATATATGGGCATGTTTGAGTTTTGCATTCCTCACAGCTTGATTGACTCTGTTCCGCTTTTGCTTCTAAGCAATACGATTTTCAGGAACAAGGCACAATTTGTGTGCCTGATGGGTATGAGATTCATGAGCTGTTTTTGTTCTTCGGTTAGCCATATGCAGGTTTCATTCTTACTTTTCCGATCTTTAGGGAAGCATATTTGTCACATAGTTGAGTAAGTTTGTTACATCCACGAAGTTTTTCAAATATGTCCGAGAAGGGAATATAAGATGTCCCCAAAGCTTTTTCTTGTATCTCGGTTGAAAGTTCACATAAATAAATGCGTCTGAAGTTAGTTACAGTACATTAATGAAGAAAGTCACACGCGTCATAAAACAATGTTTTGTTCTAATTGGTGTTGTTTAAGAATGTGGTCAATAAGTATGTGTTATTTGCATAGAAACTCTGTTACTTGTTCGTTTGTTAGCTAATTACTACAGGTCAAGCAAGAATTAATGCCTACGACAGAAATGAATTATGTCAGGCAGCTCAGGGCAGAAAAGGCAGCTGTCAAACAAGTGTCATAGCTTATTGCCTTTTCCTCGACACAAGAAGCCAGATGGACTTTTGGTACCAGTGAACAAGGTACATCTGCAAAGTTCGGTGGAAAGTCTAGCAAGGAACCCTGTGAGTTGAAGGTCACAAGTTCAACCTTTTATGAGGTTCATTTGCAAGTGCTATGTTAACAATTATGACAGCAAACATATTAGCTGCTAATGACTCACCATGTGCATCAGGTTGGTGACAGAAAACGAATGTTGGGGAGGTGCAGAGATCAACCTTCTATGGGATGTATGTATTACACTTCACAAAATGGACATCGTTGACATTCAAGAAAAGTTTAAAACACGCCACTAAGTTGCACCATGAACACTGGATGAGAAATGGCGCGCCACAGTGATCACACAGTTTCGCACCATCAAGATCGATGGCGAACTGCTTCGGTGCTACAAACTAAGCAGGACGTTCACCTCGGTGTCCTCCTATTTCTCGCAGTACAACACATAATTTACCATCCAGATTAACTGTTGGAATAACTGTAATCGAATACCACACATTCCACTGACTCATCTTGCAGAAACGCTGATGTTTCATCTGCCACTTCTTTCTCAGTCTGTAAAATTCCTTGGGTTCCTTTCTGACGAAATGTCAACTTCACCCAGCCACTGTTGTAGGGGGGTCACTCCAAAAGAAATGCACACTATTTTTGTAAAAATACAGTTTTCATTCTGCATGCATGAAAGTTTTACAGTTTGTAGATACATCCTTCCCGCTTGTTTTCAAACTTAGTTCAACCTGTTCCCGTGAGTAGCGCCGTCACAGCACGTCTTCAAGATGGCTGCTACACTTGACGTTCGTCAGGAGCAACGTGCTGTCATAGAATTCCTGTGCTGTGAAAACGACACAGTGGGAAACATCCACAAGAGGTTGAAAAAGGTGTACGCAGATGCTGCTGTCGATCGCAGTACAGTTAGTCGGTGGGCGAGCAGGTTACGTGACGAAAGCGGGCACGGCAATATTGAGGATTGTCCTCGCAGCGGCAGGCCTCGTACTGCACACACTCCAGACAATGTGCAGAGAGGTAACGAATTGCTGACTGCTGACAGACACATCACAGTGAACGAATTGTCACGCTACGTTAGGATAGGGGAAGGAAGTGTTTGCACAATACTGAAAGTGTTGGCGTTAAAAAAGGTTTGTGCCAGGCGGGTTCCCAGGATGTTGACAGTGGCTCACAAAGAAACAAGAAAAACGGTATGCAGTGAACTTTTGGAACAGTACGAGAATGGTGGAGATGAATCTATTGGAAGAATTGTGAGAGGGAATGAAACATGGCTCCATCACTTTTCACCAGAGACGAAGAGGTAATCAATGGAGTTGCATCATGGAAATTCACCCAAGGAAAAAAAATTCAAAACCACTCCTTCTGCTGGAAAAGTTGTGGCTACGGTGTATTTTGATTCCGAAGGACTCTCGGTTGTCGAAATCATGCCAAGTGGAACCACCATGAATGCTGATGCAAATGTGATGACACTGAAGAAACCTCAAGCTACACTGAGTTGTGTTTGACCACATTGGCAAAAGCAGGATGTTTTGCTGTTGCACGACAATGCACGGCCACTTGTCAGCCGAAAAACCGTGGAAGTGATCACAAAACTCGGATGGACGACACTGAAACACCTGCCTTACTGTCCTGGCCTGGCTCCCTGTGACTATCATCTCTTTGGGAAACTGAAAGACTCTCTTCGTGGAACGAAGTGTGAAGATGATGACTCCCTTGTGCACGCTGCCAAACAGTGGCTCCAACAGGTTGCTGCAGAATTTTACCGTTCGGGTATACAGGCGCTGGTTCCAAGATGGCGTAAAGCAGTTGAGAGGGATGGAAATTATGTGGAGAAATGAAAATATTGTTCCTAAAGGATGGATCTACACACTGTAAAACCTTCGAACATGTAGAATAAAAGATGGGTTTAAAAAAAATAGTGTGCATTTCTTTTGGAGTGACCCTCGTAGATATGATGGGACCTTTGCTATGTTTATTGCTGCAATCGATTGCTGTATACCGACACCCCTAGCACTGTAGCACTGTTGTGAGTTACTCAGCGACTAAGTAGTTCACCTACGCTCTGTATCCTCATATTGTGCTCAGAATTGGATGCCATAAACATTACTGGTTTTTTTCGACCTCGTACTCAAGGGGCTGCTTATCAGAAAAATGAAGGAAACAAGAGTTACCCTTATTTCCGTAAACCATTCACCGACATCGCAGACACACCTTGCATTATTCACAGAACCAGTCGGTTGTGTAAGTAACATGTACAGGGAACGTCACACTCACCAGAGGGTCAGAGCGGCTCCCTAGCTGCCCACCACCTGGCAATACCTGCAACAGAAAAGGAGACGCCATGGATTGCAGAAACTAGTTGGACAGAGTGCATGCATGCATATTTGTGTGTGTGTGTGTGTGTGTGTGTGTGTGTGTGTGTGTGTGTGTGTGTGTGTGCACGCAAAACAGTTTATTTGACGTCAGTTACGAGACGACCAGTTGGAGAACATTTCGCTTCAACCACAGTTGTAAGGTGGAGACTGACAACAAGGTCAGAACACTGTAAGGCAAGTCAAACCCAACAAAACTTTCCAAATCTACAGGGTGAACATTAATAAAACTGGCGGAATGCTGACTGGGAATGGAGGAAGAAAGGCCGTATGTAATGTGTCTGGATGGACAGTGTGCGGACACAGTAGAGAGCTGCATCGCATCCACGTCAAAACAGATGTTCTAACTGCCCTGCAAGGGGATTGTAGGTGATTGGGAAAGTAGCGTTTGTCAGGCAGGTTACACATAATCGTATTCTGGCTTGCACCATGTTAGCGAGACACATGCCTCGAGCTTTTACTAAGGTTCGTCTCACTGTCTTGTAGAATTTACACTACTGGCCATTAAAATTGCTACACCACGAAGATGACGCACTGCAGACGCGAAATTTAACAGACAGGGAGAGGATGCTGTGATATGCAAATGATTAGCTTTTCAGAGCATTCACACAAGCTTGGCGGCGGTGGCGACACCTACAACGTGCTGACATGAGGAAAGTTTCCAACCGATTTCTCACACACAAACAGCAGTTGGCAGTCGCTGCCTGATAGAACGTTGTTGTGATGCCTCGTGTAATGAGGAGAAATGCGTACCATCACGTTTCCGACTTTGATAAAGGTCGGATTGTAGCCTATCGCGACATTGCGCTCGCGTTGGTCGAGATCCAATGACTGTTAGTAGAATATGGAATCGGTTGGTTCAGGAGGGTAATACGGAACGCCGTGCTGGATCCCAACGGCCTCGTATCACTAGCAGTCGAGGTGACAGGCATCTTATCCGCATGGGTGTAACGGATCGTGCAGCCACGTCTCGATCCATGAGTCAACAGATAGGGACGTTTGCAACACAAAAACCATCTGCACGAACAGTTCGACGACGTTTGCAGCAGCACGGACTATCAGCTCGGAGATCGTGGCTGCCGTTACCCTTGACGCTGCATCACAGACAGGAGCACCTGCGATGGTGTACTCGACGACGAACCTGGGTGCACGAATGGCAAAAGTCATTTTTTTCGGATGAATCCAGGTTCTGTTAACATCATCGTGATGGTCGCATCCGTGTTTGGCGACATCGCGCTGATCGCACATTGGAAGCGTGTATTCGTCATCGCAGTACTGGCGTATCATCCGGCGTGATGGTATGAGGTGCCATTGGTTACACGTCTCGGCCACCTCTTGTTCGCATTGACGGCACTTTGAACAGTGGACGTTACATTTCAGATGCGTTACGACCCGCGGCTCTACCCTTCATTCGATCCCAGCGAAACCCTACATTTCAGCAGGATAATGCACGACCGCATGTTGCAGGTCCTGTACGGGCCTTTCTGGATACAGAAAATGTTCGACTGCTGCCCTGGCCAACACATTCTCGAGATCTCTCACCAGCTGAAAACGTCTGGTCAATGGTGGCCGAACAACTGGCTAATCACAATACGCCAGTCACTACTCTTGATGAACTGTGGTATCGTGTCGAAGCTGCATGGGCAGCTGTACCCCTACATGCCACCCAAGCTCTGTTTGACTCGATGCCCAGGTGTATCAAGGCCTTTATTACGGCCAGAGGTGGTTGTTCTGGGTACTGATTTCTCAGGATCTATGCACCCAAATTGCGTGAAAATGTAATCACATGTTAGTGCTATTATAATATATTTGTCCAATGAATACCCGTTTATCATCTGCATTTCTTCTTGGTGTAGCAATTTTAATGTGGTGTGAGCACAGTTCGCCGCATCCCTCGACATTCGTGTGTCTAAATAGGCCCATCATCACACATACGTCCGAAAATAGCTTGATATGGTGTGATGTGGTTGTTGTGTGTGACGGCACGTTTTATGGTGTAGCCGTGCTCCCGCTCGACCATTTCCATTTGCTCGCTGGTGCAAAAACACCACCTCCGCTTGTTCCCGACTTGAATACTGGACCACTCTGACGCTTACGCAGCCACCAATACACCAGGAACACGTGACAGTTCCCCACTGTCGCCTGATAAACAAACTAAGAGCCTACAGAATATCAGACCAGCTTTGTGGCTGGATGGAAGAGTTTTTAGCAGACAGGACACAGCATGTTGTTCTCAATGGAGAGACGTCTACAGACGTTAAAGTAACCGCTGGCGTTCCACAGGGGAGTGTTAAGGGACCATTGCTTTTCGCAATATACCAGGTGATCAAAAAGACAGTATAAATTTGAAAACTGAATAAATCACGGAATAATGTAGACAGAGAGGTACAAATTGACACACATGCTTGCAATGACATGGGGTTTTATTAGAACCAAAAAATTACAAAAGTTCAAAAAATGGGCGACAGATGGCACTTCATCTGATCATAATAGCAATAATTAGCATAACAAAGTAAGTCAAAGCAAAGATGATGTTCTTCACAGAAAATGCTCAATATGTCCACCATCATTCCTCAACAATAGATGTAGTCGAGGAATAATGTTGCGAACAGCACTGTAAAGCATGTCCGGAGTTATAGTGAGGCATTGGCGTCGGATGTTGTCTTTCAGTATCCCTAGGGATGTCGGTCGATCACGATAGACTTGCGACTTCAGGTAACCCCAAAGCCAATAATCGCACGGACTGAGGTCTGGGGACCTGGCAGGCCAAGCATGACGGAAGTGGCGGCTGAGCACACGATCATCACCAAACGAAGCGCGCAAGAGATCTTTCATGCGTCTAGCAATATGGCGTGGTTCTAATAAAACCCCATGTCATTCCAGCACGTGTGTCAATTTGTAACTCTCTATCAACATTATTCTGTGATTTATTCAGTTTTCAAATTTATACTGACTTTTTGATCACCCGGTATATAAATGACCTAGTAGATAGTGTCGGAAGTTCCATGCGGCTTTTCGCGGATGATGCTGTAGTATACAGAGAAGTTACAGCATTAGAAAATTGTAGTGAAATGCAGGAAGATCTGCAGCGGACAGGCACTTGGTGCAGGGAGTGGCAACTGACCCTGAACATAGACAAATGTAATGTATTGAGAATACATAGAACGAAGGATCCTTTATTGTATGATTAGATGATAGCGGAACAAACACCGGTAGCAGCTACTTCTGTAAAATATCTGGGATTATGCGTGCGGAACGATTTGAAGTGGAATGATCATATAAAATTAATTGTCGGTAAGGCGGGTACCAGGTTGAGATTCATAGGGAGAGTCCTTAGAAAATGTAGTCCATCAACAAAGGAGGTGGCTTGCAAAACACTCGTTCGACCTATACTTGAGTACCAGGTCGGGTTGACAGAGGAGATAGAGCAGATCCAAAGAAGAGCGGCGCGTTTCGTCACAGGCTTATTTGGTAAGTGTGATAGCGTTACGGAGACTCTGGAAGAGAGGCGCTCTGCATTGCGGTGTAGCTTGCTGCCCAGGTTTCGAGAGGGTGGGTTTCTGGATGAGGTATCGAATATATTGCTTCCCCCTACTTATACCTCCCGAGGACGTCACGGATGTAAAATTATAGAGATTCGAGCGCGCACGGAGGCTTTCCTGCAGTCGTTCTTCCCGCGAGCCATACGCGACTGGAACAGGAAAGGGAGGTAATGACAGTGGTACGTAAAGTGCCCTCCGCCACACACCGATGGGTGGCTTGCGGAATATAAATGTAGATGTAGATGTAGGCATGTCATCAGCAGAACAGTCATTAGTCAGCGCCATCTACCTTGGCAACGATATATTTCTGGACACATGTTCACAGGACCTTGTTTCCTCCATTTACAGTCAGGAATCTGTGGCTGCAGTTTGTTGGTTTTATTACTGTTCACCCTGTGTATCTACTTCTACACACACACTCTGCAAGCCACCACATGATGGATGGCGGAGGGTAGCCTGCACCACTGTTGGTAGTTTCCCATTTCACTCGCAAACAGAGCGAGGACAAAACGACTGTCTATATGCCTCCATACTATCGTGACTTCTTTTTTCTTGACTTCGCGGTCCTCACACAAGATACACTTTAGCGGCAGTAGAACCGGTCTGCAGTCAGCCGCAATAAGCCTGCTCTCTATATTGTTTTGAATACTGTTTCACGAAAAGGACACCTTCCCCCCTCCAGAAATTCCCATTTCGCTTCAAAGAGCCTTTGCATAATACTCGCATGTTGATCGAACCTACCAATAACAAATCTAGCAGCCTTCCTTTAATCCCAGCTAGTGTCGGTCGCAAACACTCGAGCAGTACTCAAGAATGGGTTGCACCAGTGTCCTTCACGTGGTCTCCTCTACAGTGTGAGCTGTACGTTCCTAAAAGTCTCTCAAAGGAAACGAAGTCGACCATTCGCCTTCTCTACTACCAATTTTAGCTGTTCGTCTCATTTCATACCACTTTGCGACGTTACTCACAAGCGACTATTAATGAAGTTGACTGGACTTGTGATTTCCTCTCAGATACGTCACAGTTTGTCGTGGTAAACGGTAAATCATCGAGTGGAACAGATGTGATACCTGGCGTTCAGCAAGGTAGTGTCATAGGCCCTCTGCTGTTTCTGATTTACATAAATGATCTAGGTGATAATCTTAGCAACCCCCTTAGATGGTTTGCAGATGACGCTGTAATTTACCGTCTAGTAAAATCATCAGACGGTCAATTCCAATTAGAAAATGATCTAGAGCGAATTTATGTATGGTGCGAAAAGTGGCAATTGGCAGTAAACAAAGGAAAGTGCGAGGTCATCCTGTAAAGACATTGCTTTCCCAGAAAGTCAATAATATTTTTTTTTCTTTTGTGCATTACCTTGTCATAGTACGTATGTATCATTTATTTCAACTATTCTTTATTTGTTAATACGTCACATTGTTTCTTCATTCATTTTGCTACTGTTTTATATTTTATATTATACGAATATGAATGTTCTGGTTATATATGCTTTGTAAATCTTTGGCTAGGCTCGGAGAAGTCTTGTGTCAGAGAGAGAGCGAACGACTATCGATAGAGAACGTGCGAGTTGTGGTATCGTGGTCGGTTCGCGGGTGAAAAACGTCGCAAATTTTGGCGTGAAAGACGGTGATACGCGGAGGAACAATTTATTACAGTGCGTCCGCTGTATTAATAGAAGATTGTGCATTATTAAGTGAACAGTAAAACCTGAAAAGTATATCGAGAGCTTGGGGTGACGATTTTACAAACTGTGTGAAATTGTGACAATTAGCCATGAATCAGTCACCATTGTCGTGTGGAGACACTAACTGTTAGAATTGCCGTGAAAGTGGATCGAACCAAAATGTTAAGAACAGTGCTGTGATTTGATCAAGAAACATTTATTATATCGTCCAAACTGTCTTAAAGACGACGACGTAAATTGAACTGATGTTTAACAGACTGTTATAGTGCAAAACACATGTGACTGTTTTCCTGTGGCAACACGATGAAAGAACTGTACGAAGTGTTGGCATTAACCGGATATATAACTTAAATGCTAAAGACGTTGCATAATTCCGACCTACCCGTTCCGTGTGATTAATAAACTTTTAATAATAGAACGTCGCGCGCCTAACGACATCGCACACACCGGAACTATTATTTTTGCGCCAGTGCTGCCAGATGATTCGACTACAACGGAGGCGTGGACCGCCGCCGTAACGGGAATATTAATGAAACAGGATGACCCATCATTATCTTCACGCCACGAACCAGGATTTACTTCACACATCGTCCGCGCGGACCACCGCTGACGTCATCGCACTGCCTGCAGCAACAGTTAAGACATTAAAAGAAAATTATTACGCTCTCTCTCATTTCAAAATTAAAGACAATTGCAGTTAAATTAACTATTTTAAAAATACTGTCACAACATCTCAATTTTGCTTAGTTCCAATAAATATTCTGTCCATTATTTCGTCTTGTTGACAGTGTTGAAAACCCGCCAAAGTTCAATTAATAATTTTCTTTCAAAATTCTTCTCAGACATTTTGCTCTTCATTATATTTTTATTTTAATGTTTGTTTGTGACTTCTGTTGGAGGGAGCACATATTTTATTTTTGTGTAGTAAAATTAGCTACCATAAAATTACGTATATTACCAGCTGATGCTGTCCGCCATTACTGCTTGACAACTGTAACTATTTTCTCATTGGCTGTCAGCTTCAAAACAAACTTACGTATTTCGTGGGCATCTAGCAGATGCGCGATGTCTATGTAGGCTTGGTTCAAATGGCTCTGAACACTATGGGACTTAACGTTGAGGTCATCAGACCCATAGAACTTAGAACTACTTAAACCTAACCAACCTAAGGACATGACACACATCCATGGCCAAGGCAGGATTCGAACCTGCGACAGTAGCAGTCGCGCGGTTCTGGACTGTAGCGCCTAGAACCGCTAGACCACCGCGGCCGGCTCTATGTAGGCCCCTACAATGATTTGTTTTTACTTTTGCAGGTTTACTGGAATTTTATTGACTTTAATTGTTCATTTGGCACCCCATTAAAGTTATTTATCGCTTCCATATAATAGTTGTACTGAATTACCTTTTTTTTTTTTCGTCCTCGACTAACAGGGGTAATCAGATTCCCTGTATAGGTCATGTTTTTTATTTAAAGATTTTTTTTTAGAAGTAGAGAACCAGTTTCTTTACAATCCACATGGGTACTAAAAGAAATCCGATAAATTTTGGGTATACGATAAAGCGCACAAAGCTAAGGGCTGTCAGTTCGTCTAAATACCTAGGAATTACAGTTAGGAACAACTTAAATTGGAAAGACCACAAAGGTAATGTTGTGAGGAAGACGAAAGAAAGACTGCGCTTTTGTTGGCGGAACACTTAGAAGATGCGACAAACCCACTAAACAGAGGGCCTACATTACACTTGTGCGTCCTCTGTTGCAATATTTCTGCGCGGTGTGGGATCCATACCAGGCAGGATTGACGGATGACATCGAAAAAGTGCAAAGAAGGGCAGCTAGTTTCGTGTTATCGCGCAATAGGGGTGAGTGTGTCACTGATATGATACGCGAGTTGGGGTGGCAGCCACTGAAACAAAGTCGGTTTTCTTAACGGCGATATCTATTTACGAAATTTCAATCACCAACTTTCTCTTCCGAATGCGAAAATATTATGTTGACACCCACCTGCGTAAGGAGAAATGATCATCATGATAAAATAAGAGAAATGAGAGCTCGAACGGATTTAGGCGTTCCTTTTTCCCACGAGCCAGTAGAGAGTGGAATGGTAGAGAAGTATTATGAAAATGGTTCGATGAACCCTCTGCCAGGCTCTGAAGTGTGAATTGCAGAGTACCTATGTAGATGTAGAATAGACCACTAGACGTAATAGACATAAATGTGTCAAGCAGCACAGCAATAATACTTTTCTGGAGACTAGAAATCTACTCTGTAGGAATCAGCATGGGTTTCGAAAAAGACAGTCGTGTGAAACCCAGCTCGCGCTATTCGTCCACGAAACTCAGAGGGCCATAGACACCGGTTCACAGGTAGATGCCGTGTTTCTTGACTTCCGCAAGGCGTTCGATACAGTCGTTTTATGAACAAAGTAAGAGCATATGGACTGTCAGACCAATTGAGTGATTGGATTGAAGAGTTCCTAGATAACAGAATGCAGTATGTCATTCTCAATGGAGAGAAGTCTTCCGAAGTATGAGTGATTTCAGGTGTGCCGCAGGGGAGTGTCATAGGACCGTTGCTATTCACAATATACATAAATGACCTGGTGGATGACATCGGAAGTTCACTGCGGCTTTTTGCAGATGATGTTGTAGTGTATCGAGAGGTTGTAACAATGGAAATTTGTACTGAAATGCAGGAGGATCTGCAGCGAATTGACGCATGGTGCAGGGAATGGCAATTGAATCTCAATGTAGACAAGTGTAATGTGGTGCGAATACATAGAAAGATAGATTCCTTATCATTTAGCTACAAAATAGCAGGTCAGCAACTGGAAGCAGTTACTTCCATAAATTATCTGGGAGTACGCGCATTAGGAGTGATTTAAAATGGAATGATCATATAAAGTTGATCGTCGGTAAAGCAGATGCCAGACTGAAAAAAATGGTTCAAATGGCTCTGAGCACTATGGGACTCAACATCTTAGGTCATAAGTCCCCTAGAACTTAGAACTACTTAAATCTAACTAACCTAACGACATCACACACACCCATGCCCGAGGCAGGATTCGAACCGGCGACCGTAGCAGCCCCGCGGTTCCAGTCTGCAGCGCCAGAACCGCGGCCGGCCTGCCAGACTGAGATTAGTTGGAATAATCCTAAGGAAATGCAATCCGAAAACAAAGGAAGTAGGTTACAGTACGCTTGTTCGCCCACTGCTTGAATACTGCTCACCAGTGTGGGATCCGTACCAGATAGGGTTGATAGAAGAGAGAGAGAAGATCCAACGGAGAGCAGCGCGCTTCGTTACAGGATCATTTAGTAATCGATAAGCGTTACGGAGATGACAGATAAACTCCAGTGGAAGACTCTGCAGGAGAGACGCTCAGTAGCTCGGTACGGGCTTTTGTTAAAGTTTCGAGAACATACCCTCACCGAAGAGTCAAGCAGTATATTGCTCCCTCCTACGAACATCTCGCCAAGAGACCATGAGGATATAATCAGAGAGATTAGAGCCCACACAGAAGCATACCGACAATCCTTCTTTCCACGAACAGTAGGAGACTGGAATAGAAGGGAGAACCGATAGAGGTACTCAGGGTACCCGCCGCCACACACCGTCAGGTGGCTTGCCGAGTATGGATGTAGATGTAGATGTATTCGAACATTACAGGATTGTTTTTCCTATTCATCTCCAATAACTACTTTTTTCTACAGCTAGAGCCAGCTACCATTCACTTCACCATACAGAAATTTTGTCTAAGATGTACTCTATCACCTACAGTCAGTCAACGACGACACTTTCCCGTAAACTATATCATCTGCAAACAGCCGCATATTGCTCCTCACTATATCCGTCAGATTGTTTCTGTAAATATAGAACAAAAGTACCGTTATCACACTATTCTGTGAATCTCCTGGCGCAGTCCAGGACAGAGCACTCGGTTCTATTGCCTAAAAGAAGTCTTCGATCCACTCACACTTCTGACAACCTACTCCATATGTTTGTGCTTTCGTTAACACTCTGCAGTGCGTCGCGACATCCTCTTACATATGCTGGCAGATCTTCGTCTTTCTGGCACAATATTTCGTCACTACAGCTCACTGCCATTGTTAGACTCTCCTTGGCAGGCAGAAGCAAGATGGAGCTGTTCCTCCAGTATTCAGTTACGTCTGACACGAAATCAGTCCCCCTCTGTTGAGCGGTACGTCCTTATTTTACAGTCAAGGCTTCAGTTGCTGTCTCAAAGTGTGGCGAGTGTCTTTCGTAGTTGTCAATGCTATTGGAATATTATGTGAATGGAGGAGAGTGTATAGTTTCTAAGCTTCCATTGTAGTTCCCAAATCGGATTAGCTTGAAAAGTTGAGAACACATCGTCAACTGAAAAACCATCTCATATACATGGTTTAGAATCAAGAATTCAGACAGTAACGCGATCTTTAGAGAATATTTAGAGAATATGAACCACAGCAGTATAGACCGACTTCGTCCAACGTGTTTATAAAGGGCGTCGTAAATAATTATTGATTTGTGTCAACCTGAGTAGCCCGGCCGCTGTGGCCGAGTGGTTCTAGGCGCTTCAGTCGGGAACCGCGTTGCTGTTAAAGGTCGCAGGTTCGAGTCCTCCCTCGGGCATGGATGTGTGTGATGTCCTTAGGTTCGTTAGGTTTAAGTAGTCCTAAGTCTAGGGGACTCATGACCTAAGATGTTAAGTCCCATAGTGCGTAAAGCCATTTGAACCATTTTTGAACCTGAGTAGTAGTAACACATTTGAATATTCAGGGGATGGAAAAAAAATGAAACATCAAAAATACCACACATTACCATGGGTCACGCAATGAGCAAAATCGTTGGTATTCAAAACAGCATCCAGTAGTTGCACAATGGATAAATATAGATCCTGCATGTTTTTCATGGGGATCTTAAATCACTCTTCGTGCAAAATAGCCTCAAGTTCAGGTAACGATAACAGAGCTGGATAGCGACTTCTCTCCGAACTAGACCACAAGTGCTCAATAACAGTGATATCTGGTTGAGTGTGGTGGCCGCAGGAACTGCCACAGTCCTTTCTTGTGCTCACAGAACCAGCCCTGGGCGATGCGAGCTGCGTGAACAGGTGTCTTGCCGTCTCTTAACACAGCATCACCACTGGCAAACAAACAGCATACAAAGACATGCACCTCACCAGCCAAAATGGCCACCTACACTATGTGATCAAACCGATCTGGACACCTGACTGAAAATGACTTACAAGTTCGTGGCGCCCTCCATCGGTAATGCTGGAATTCAGTATGGTGTTGGCCCACCCTTAGCCTTGATGACGGCTTCCACTCTCGCAGGCATTCGTTCAGTCAGGTGCTGGAAGGTTTCTTGGGGAATGGCAGCCCATTCCTCACGGAGTGCCGCACTCATGAGAGGTATCGATGTCGATCGCTGAGGCCTTGCATGGCGTTCCAAAACATCCCAAAGGTTTTCTATAGGATTCAGCTCATGACCCTGTGCAGGCCAGTCCATTGCAGGGATGTTATTGTCGTGTAACCACTCCGCCACAGGCCGTGCACTATGAACAGGTGCTCGATTGTGTTGAAAGATGCAATCGCCATCCTCGAATTGCTCTTCAACAGTGGGAAGCAAGAAGGTGCTTAAAACATCAACATAGGCCTGTGCTGCGATAGTGCCACGAAAAACAACACGGCGTGCAAGCCTCCTCCATGAAGAACAGGACCTCGCCACAACACCGCCGTCTCCGAATTTTATTGTTGGTACTACACACGCTGCCAGATAACACTCACTGGTATTCGCCATACACACACCCTGCCATGGGATCGCCACATTGTGTACCGTGAGACGTCACTCCACACAACCTTTTCCCCTTGTTCAATCGTCCAATGTTTACGCTCCTTACACCAAGAGAGGCGTCGTTTGGCATTTACCGCCATGATGTGTGGCTTATGAGCAGCTGCTCAACCATGAAATACAAGTTTTCTCACCTCCCACCTAACTGTCATAGTACTTGCAGTGGATCCTGATGCAGTTGGGAATTCCTGTGTGATGGTCTGGATAGATGTCTGCCTATTACACATTATGACCCTCTTCAACTGTCAGCGGTCTGTCAGTCAACAGATGAGGTCAGCCTGTACGCTTTTGTGCTGTACATGTCCCTTGACGTTTCCACTTCACTATCACACCGGAAACAGTGGACCTCGGGATGTTTAGGAGAGTGGAAGTCTCACATACAGTCGTATGACACAAGTGACACCAAATCACCTGACCACGTTGGAAGTCCGTGAGTTCTGCAGAGCACCCCATTATGGTCTCTCACGATGTCTAATGACAACTGAGGTCGCTGATATGGCGTGCCTGGCAGTAGGTGGCAACACAATGCACCCATTATGTAAAATGTATGGTTTTTGGGGGGTGGGGGCGTGTCCGGATAGTTTTGATCACATAGTTTAATCACCGAATCCTCGGCAATCTTCCCTCTTGGGGCATGCTGAATAATGCTTTTCGTGCTGCCACAGGACGTCGTGTTACGACTTAAACTGTGCGCAATAGGCTGCATGATGTGCAATTCCACTCCTGACGTTCATGGTGAGGTCCATCTTTGTAACCACGACACCATACAATGCGATACATATGGGCCGAATGGATCGTTCAGGATTAGTATCATGTTCTCTTCCCCAATGAGTGTCGCATATGTCTTTAACCAGACAATCGTCAGAGACCTGTTTGGAGGCAACCCAGTCAGGCTGAACGCCTTAGACACACTGTCCAGCGAATGCAGCAAGGTGGAGGTTCCCTGCTGTTTTGGGGTGGCATTATGTGGGGCCAACGTACGCCGCTGGTGGTCATGGAAGACGCCGTAATGGCTGTACGATACATGAATGCCATCCTCCGATCAACGGTGCAACCATATCGTCAGCATAATGGGGAGGCATTCTTCTTCATGGACGACAATTCGCGCCCCCATCGTGCACGTCTTGTGAATGACTTTCTTGAGGATAACGACATCGCTCGACTAGAGTGACCAGCATGTTCTCCGGACATGAACCCTACCGAACACGACTGGGATAGATTGAAAAGATCTCTTTATGAACGACATGACCCACCAACGACTCTGAGGGATCCGGGCCAAATCGCCATTGAGGAGTGGGACAATCTGGACCAACAGTGCCTTGATGAACTTGTGGATAGTATGGCACGACGAATACAGGCATGCATCAAGGCTAGAAAACGTGCTACTGGGTATTAGAGATACCAGTGTGTACAGCAATCTGGACCACCACTTCTGGTCTCGCTGTATGATGGTACAAGATGCAATGGGTGATTTTTCATGAGCAATAAAAAGGGCGGAAATGATGTTTATGGTGATCTATATTCCAATTTTCTGTACAGCTTCTGGAACTCTCGGTACTGAGGTGATGCAAAACTTTTTGTGATGTGTGTATATCACTGATGAATGATTTAGGAATTGCAGTTAGACCGGAAATTACCCGCTTCTGTGGCTCCCTCGTTTTGTTTCGGCATTGGCAGGATTCGCGAGAGCGACATTCAGCTCTGCAGTGACTTTTGTAACTTTTGTCCCCTTACTTTTCGTCAATAGCCGGCTGGCACGATCACTCCACAAAGAATTCCGTCCAAATTGTGTCTGAGCGGATGATGTTTTCTCGCTTTGCTTGTACGCACTACAGATTTAAGATGTGGTGTCTATCAAAACACCACATACTCCGGTCACCTTGGTTATCCAAGCAGCCAGCATACGAGCACCGAACATTTGCCGTGTTAGAATTCACTTAGCTCCTACACAGGGCACTCACGACTACACAGAACGCTGTTCTGACACTTGCAACGTACTGAGGGCACTGCACAGGTGCCGTTCGCGCTGACATGCAACATGGAGCTTGGCTGCCTCTTGCATTTACGTTCAAGCATGCATTTCTTGCAGTCGGCCTTCAAAGCTGTGTGCTCAGTACACATGGCTGTATACTGAATCACCCTCCTCTAACATTCCCTTTATTTCATACAGATGACCGATATCATGTATGCTATTGATTCTTGCAAAGATTAACATTATCTCAGGTGTTTCATTAAAATAATTCATATGATTTTGTATACCATTATATTTCAGGCTAAAATGTAGAAAAAAAGAAATAAAATTTTTTGTGTAATACTTAAAATTCATAATATTAATTGCACAATCTAATGTTAATTATTAAATTTATTTCTAGATTGATTTATAAAATAATGATATATTTTAACGGAGATTCGTCTTTGATAAAGAAAGTTTGTAACTCCCTTGCTGTGTAAACTCTTTGGAATAATGCGAGTACTGCAGAAAGTAAATAGTGGTGGTAATGCCTCTGAGGGTAGTAGACGTTTTGTAAGTTTAACACCAACAATGTAATTATTGTTGTTTTTTAATGTGGAAAATGTCAAAATGGTGTGACTTTGAAAGATGTGACAAAGAATAAAATTCAAGAGTAATACAGGAAAATATTCATCAGTTATTCAGTCATCAAGAACCTACTAAATCGAAATATCAGCTGCAAGAATGTACCCCTAGAAGTAAAAAGTTACTCTTTTGTATATCTTACGCCTCTCGAAGCTTTCAAAATTTATGAAAAGAAGGAGAATTTTAATAGTGATGTGTGGGAGGATAAGGTTACAACTTCCTCGTCACTTTGCAGGATAAGTTCCCTACGAGAAATCACTCCCTGGACCATATTCAGAGACTGGTGAGGAGTAATAGACACTGGGACGTTCCCAAGGCGATCACAGGCACTAAGAGCTGTGGACTGGGTGACAGAAGCAGCTTTGATCAACAGGTAGCCCAACCGCATCTTACTAAGAGACTCCACTTTACCAAACTCGTCTTTGATATTTTCCACACACAAAAAAACAATGGTTTTTTGCCGGTGAATGTGCCCCATCCATTCTACTACAGACAATGTAACAGGGAAAGCGTTTCATCGCAATACAGCAAGTCTGGCCCTCCTCCCATGGTGTAGCCAGGGAAGGGAGGGTTGCCGGGTCATATGAAAGCAGCATTCAATTATCCTTCACCATTCGAAGAGACGGCCAGGTTTTTGCAGCTCGATACGCTTCATGCGCCAACCATACATCCTGATACCACCCACTCCGACCAGCGCCTCTCACCACACACTGATTGAATTACTTTTCTTCGACATTTGCATTATATAAATTACACTGTCATCAACTAGGCAGAAACGAATTATATAGAACCATTTAAACAATTGTTAAGTATTCAATTTGCTATAACCTTAGACGTCTGGTCCTGGCGGAGATTCGAGTCCTCCCTCGGGCATGGGTGTGTGTGTTTGTCCTTAGTATAATTTAGGTTAAAGTAGTGTGTAAGCTTAGGGTCTGATGACCTTAGCAGTTAAGTCCCATAAGATTTCACACACATTTGTTCTTTTTTTTAACCTTAGAGAAATTCTTATACAGGGTAGTCCAAGGAGAGTGACCGGGCCAAATATCTCACGAAATAAGCCTCAAACAAAAAACTACAAAGAAAGAAACTCGTGTAGCTTGAAGGAGAAAACCAGATGGCGCTATGGTTGGCCCGCTAGATGGCACAGCCATAGGTCAAACGGATCTCAACTGGTTTTTTTCCAAATAGGAATCCCCATTTTTATTACATATTTGTGTAGTACGTAAAGAAATATAATCCGCGCATCAGTAGCAGACAAATTGTGTGAGAATTGGGAAACTCAAAAACGTCGGTGTTGAGAATGCTACACCAACATCGATTGCACCCGTACAATATTTCTATGCACCAGGAATTGCATGGCGACGACTTTGAACGTCGTGTACAGTTCTGCCACTGCGTAGAAGAGAAATTACGGAACGATGACAGATTTTTTTACACGGGTTCTATTTAGCAACGAAGCGTCATCAGCAACAACGTAAACCGGGATAATATGCAATATTGGGCAACGGAAAATCCACGATGTCTGCGCCAAATGGAACATCAGCGACGTTGGCGGTTTAATGTATGGTGCGGCATTATGGGAGGAAGGATAATTGACCACCATTTTATCGATGGCACAATGCATGCTGATTTCCTACGTAATGTTCTACCGATGTTACTACAAGATGTTTCACTGCATGACAGAATGGCGATGTACTTCCAACATGATGGATGTCCAGCACATAGCTCGCGTGCGGTTTAAGTGGTATTTAATAGCATGTTTCACGACAGGTGGATTGGTCGTCGAAGCACCATACCGTGGCAGGCACGTTCACCGGATCTGACGTCCCCGGATTTCTTTCTGTGGGGAAAGTTGAAGGATATTTGCTGTCTTGATCCACCGACAACGCATGACAACATGCGTCAGCGCATTGTGAATGCATGTGCGAGCATTGCGGAAGGCGAACTACTCGCTGTTGAGAGTAATGTCGTTACACGTATTGCCAAATGCATTGAGGTTGACGGACATCATTTTGAACATCTATTGCATTAATGTGGTATTTACAGGTAATCACGCTGTAACAGCGTGCGTTCTCAGAAATGATAAGTTCACAAAGGTACAGGTATCACATTGGAACAACCGAAATAAAATGTTCAAACATACCTACGTTCTGTATTTTAATTTAAGAAACCTGAAACTTCCTGGCAGATTAAAACTGTGTGCCGGACCGAGACTCGAACTCGGGACCTTTGCCTTTCACGGGCAAGTGCTCTACCAACTGAGCTACCCAAGCACTACTCACGCCCCGTCCTCACAGCTTTACTTCAGCCAGTATCTCGTCTCCTACCTTAAGCTGTGAGGACGGGGCGTGAATCGTGCTTGGGTAGCTCAGTTGGTAGAGCACTTGCCCGCGAAAGGCAAAGGTCCCGAGTCCGAGTCTCGGTCCGGCACAGTTTAAATCTTCCAGGAAGTTTCATATCAGCGCACACTCCGCTGCAGAGTGAAAATCTCATTCTTAAAAAACCTATCTGTTGCCAACTATTCGTCTAAAATTGTGAGCCATGTGTTTGTGACTATTACAGCGTCACCTATCACAAAGCGAAAAAAGTGATCCAACTAAAAGATTCATATTTCTTCACGTACTACACGAATATGTAATAAAATGGGGGTTCCTTTTTAAAAATACGCAGATGACATCCGTTTGACCTATGGCTGTCCCATTTAGCGGTCCAACCTTAGCGTCATCTGGTTTGCCCCTTCAAGCTACACGAGTTTCGTTCTTTGTAGTTTTTTTCGCTTGACGCTTATTTCGTGAGATATTTGGCCCGGTCACGATCAATAGACCACCCTTTATATGATGTTCTTCATATTGTTTAAAAAAGCATTAACAAAATGGCACTGAGCACTATGCGACTTAACGTCTGAGATCATGAGTCGCCTAGAACTTAGAACTAATTAAACCTAACTAACGTAAGGACATCACACAGATCCGTGCCCGAGGCAGGATTCGAACCTGCGACCGGAGCGGTCGATCGGCTGCAGACTGTAGCGCCTAGAACCGCACGGCCACTCCGGCCGGCAAGCATTAACAACTGTATAGCAATAAAAGTGTAATAATTTTGAAGTCTTTGCTGTTAGATTTAGAAGCATCCCACCCATCTTACATTTCGAGGTGATGGCCTACTGTGTACTGTTAATCAAATAAACAAATAATAAATGCCCCCACAGGCACCACCCAGCCACAGCAAGGGTGGTCTGGCACGGCGGCCGTTGCTGGGAATTCCGATGCTCGAAGAAGACAAGCAACCACTTGTTGGCATACATGGGGAGGGAACAACTCATGTATTAGTAGGGTGATCCGTATGTTGTCAGCCGGCCTGTGTGGCCGAGCGGTTCTAGGCGCTTCAGTCTGGAACCGCGTGACCGCTACGGTCGCAGTTTCGAATCCTGCCTCGGGCATGGATGTGTGTGATGTCCTTAGGTTAGTTAGGTTTCCGTAGTTCTACGTTCTAGGGGACTGATTACATCAGATAAATGACTCATAGTGCTCAGAGCCATTTGAACCTACGTTAGGGGGCTCAGCCATATGGGTATATAACAGCCCCACCACATGGACTGGCTAGACATGCTATAGTTCAATTCTTTTATCTTGACGGCTCGCGCATGGCCGCCCAGACGCGGGAGATTGCTCCGTTGCCAGTTGCACACGACGCACGCGCCAATAGAATTAGCGTCATAGTATAGCATAGTTCGCAAGCTTACGTTTATGGAGGAGGGCGCAGTTCATGAAGTAAAGCCACCACGGCCGCATTAACCCTTTCAGTGCTACAGAGACGTGCTCCCTGCATTCTGCGACGTGCGCGATTTTGTCGTCATTTCACTGCTCGCCTGTGAAGACACATGGTGTTCCGACCGCTTTGACACACTTATCATTCGATTCCACAAAATCTATTTGGCCCAAAAATTTGATTTTCACACATCTTCTTGACTGATACCTTTTACCTGAAATCTACATATCTTGTCCACATTCCATCCTCAACATTGTGGCAACTAAAATCGACCATACGGAAAGTATACGCTATGGACCTTTACCTCTGCAAACTCTTCAAAATTTCGTGCAATGGTTTACTACATCTAATGCTGCACAATAACTGGGTTGAACATCGAAACAAAATTAAGCCATTTAAGGGGGAAAGGTATCAGTCAGTAAGATGTGTAAAAATCTAATTCTTGGGTCAAATAGTTTTTGTGAAATCGAATGATAAAGTGTGTCAAAGCAGTCGGAACACCATGTGTCTGCACAGGCGAGCAGTGCAGTGATGACAAAATCGTGAACAGTGCGGAATGTGGGCAGCCCGTGTCTGCAGCAGCGAAAGGGTTAATGAAGAGATGAAGCACTAGAAATTTCAAAAAATTGCACTCAAACGAATATAATTCGTGAAGAAAGGCACTTCGAAATTGTTTTTAAATAATCAAAATATTAAGCACCGCACAAGGTTTGAAGTCACAACCTTTCGCGTAGACACCCAACACCTTAACCGTTATGCTATCGCACTACGTGTGACTACACCATGCAATGAGCCTCTAATATGTTATGCAAAATACTAACAAATGACTATGAATTACTCACGCTTCGTCGAAGTACAATAGGAAATAAACAATTACCGCCGTTCTTTATTCCGAAAAGGGGTTCGTGAGATTGATACAAACACCTTTCCTTGCTGTCGCCTGAATTAGGAATCTTATCGCTTGTTTGGTTTAATTAATTAATAGAATATGTAGCAATTGGTATAAAGAATGCTTTTTCCAAACTTTCTATAAACGAAAGTCTGCCATCAAGACATTGCTTTTGTTCTATTACCTTATTTATGACTGAACGTTTCTAAAACTGAAGACACTCGTCCATGCTCTGCACTGCAGTCGAGATCTGGCAACGCCGTTCTCTGTTCATTGGCTGACTGTGTTTTGTGACGTCCGATGCGCAGAACGAACCTAAACTCGGCCGCCGTCGTAAATGACGCGCACTTAGTGCCCTGGCACGGTGGAAGGGGTCTACAGTGGGGAAGGGAGAGGGGAACGAAGAGGAGTCAACACCATAGATGCTAGGGAGGAAGTTCTTCCTCACATGGCTCATACTAAAAACAGGAAATGTTGAAGTGGAGATCAAAGCTCATGCGGGCACCTAAACACAAAAAACGATAAAAGATCATGCAGAAGGAACAAAATTGCGAGCAACACAGGAAACCAGGTGGACAGCCAGGACGAGAGCGGGAAGGAGAGGGCAATGGGGAAAGAGCGAGGATAGGGTTGGAGGGCAGGCTGAAGGAAATGCAGCCAGCAAGGGAAGACTTGGCTGCAATAGCTCGGGGTCCCATGTGCACCTTGCACGAACTCGTGAAAGAACTGCGTTCATGTTTGACAAGAGAGCAGATTAGGTGGCAGGATGATTCTGGAAGCCGGCCAGAGTGGCCGAGCGGTTCTAGGCGCTACAGTCAGGAATCGCGCGACCGCTACGGTCGCAGGTTCCAATCCTGCCTCGGGCATCGATGTGTGTGATGTCCTTAGGTTAGTTGGGTTTAACTAGTTCTAAGTTCTAGGGGATTGATGACTTTAGAAGTTAAGTCCCATAGTGCGTAGAGCCATTTGAACCATTTTTTTTTACTTGTGATAGAAGAACCACAACAACGTCAACATTTTACAAGAATGACTGATGCAGATAGAAGAAATACTCTTTACTAAAATGGTTCAAATGGCTCTAAGCACTATGGGACTTAACAGCTGAGGTCATCAGTCCCCTAGAACCTACAACTACTTAAACCTAACTAACCCAAGGACATCACACACATCCATGCCCGAGGCACAAATCGAACCTACGACCGTAGCAGCCACGTGGTTCTGGACTCAAGCGTCTAGCACCGCTCGACCACAACGGCCGACTACTCTCTACAACTGGACTCAAAATTACCAATGTAGATACTATTATGCGTAAAGCCATTAGTGTTAAAGACAGACTGCTTGCAGAACATATTTCTAGCATCAGCTATATTTATTCTCTTTAATACTTGGCAAAGTAACAATTGCGATGAAATAACATCACACCAATTTCATCTTCATAGACAGATGTTCAAAACCCAAGGAAGGCAGATAGCTGATAAATAAAATGTTTTTGGATATAGATTTATTTGAACTTATTACTTGTATTAACCTGAGGAATCACTAGCAAATTCCTGAAGATCTGTTTTTGAACAACCAATATAATACCATCGATAAATACCATGTCGTATAAAATTATAGATAAAGCTGTCTTACTTAAAGGTAAGTGGCAATTTTCTGAGTTCCCAAAATGATTCACTTTCGTTTCTCTATTAATTATTCTATGTTACAAAAATACTTTGCCCGATTCCTCGAATTGTGTATATTCTGGTAAATTTATTCTGCAGAGGTGTTAAAAACTGTAGCCATTTCAGTCAATAAACTTCGTTTCTCATCTCACTTGCTTTTGTCCAACACTGGTAAATTTCGTAACTCTGGCCTCTTCATGTACAGGCTAATTAGATTCACAATTTCGTCTCGAGACCACTTCCTGGTAACTTTCTTCACAACTTTTTTTTATTTTTTTTTTAATTTTTGCCAACACACGGCTGACATTTACTGACAGACAGTACGTGCCTATCACATCAGTAGTCCAACTATCCCTACAATGCCGGTACTCCTTTATACAGAGGCGCTCTGCAGTGTCAGGATGGAGCAGTGGGTAGTGTGACGTCCCCTCTCCCCTCTTTGTTGTCGCTGTTGATGTTGAGCCGCTGCTGCTACAGCTCGGTCGGTGGAATGGAGACGCGACGCGCAGCGATGGTTGCCCCGTCGGATAACGTGGAACACCACCTGAAAATCTGTAAAGAAAACTGTTCTTCGCGTAATGTACGAAAGTCCGTCTGCGAGCCCGCACAGTCTTTTCAGCGATGCGAACTGCTGATTTTAATGGTCTGTTATGGTTCTATGATGATTTGCTATGCCCGGTAGGTTAGTTATTGCAGTGTTGAGTGAACCATTCATCATCGGCGTCGTTTCACACCACTGAAGCGAGGACAAATTCATTTGCGGTTCAGTATCAGTAGTTGTTGCTACGTTGCTAGGCAGAATTGTTCACTACAGCACGACGCAACTCCAGAGATAATCTGTAATGCTGTCTCGCTTTCGTGCGTCGTGGTATTGTTCTTGTTGTTGTGGTCTTCAGTCCTGAGACTGGTTTGATGCAGCTTTCCATGCTACTCTATCCTGTGCAAGCTTCTTCATCTCCCAATACTGCAACCTACATCCTTCTGAATCTGCTTAGTGTATTCATCTCTTGGTCTCCCTCTGCGATTTTTACCCTCCACGCTGCCCTCCAATACTAAATTGGTGATCCCCCGATGCCTCAAAACATGTCCTACCAACCGATCCCTTCTTCTGGTCAAGTTGTGCCACAAACTTCTCTTCTTCCCAATCCTATTCAGTACTTCCTCATTACTTATGTGATCTACCCATCTAATCTTAAGCATTCTTCTGTAGCACCACATTTCAAAAGCTTCTGTTCTCTTCTTGTCCAAACTATTTATCGTCCATGTTTCAGTTCCCTACATGGCTACACTCCATACAAATACTTTCAGAAACGACTTTCTGACACTTAAATCTCTACTCGATGTTAACAAATTTCTCTTCTTCAGAAATGCTTTCCTTGCCATTGCCAGTCTACATTTTATATCCTCTCTACTTCTACCATCATCAGTTATTCTGCACCCTAAATAGCATAACTCCTTTGCTCCTTTAAGTGTCTTATTTCCTAATCTAATTCCCTCAGCATCACCCGACTTAATTCGACTACAATCCATTATCCTCGTTTTGCTTTTGTTGATGTTCATCTTATATCCTCCTTTTAAGACACTGTCCATTCCGTTCAGCTGCTCTTCCAAGTCCTTTGCTGTCTCTGACAGAAATACAATGTCATCGGCGAACCTCAAAATTTTTATTTCTTCTCCGTGAATTTTAATACCTACTCCAAATTTTTCTTTTGTTTCCTTTACTGCTTGCTCAATATACAGATTGAATGACATCGGGGAGAGGCTACAACCCTGTCTCACTCCCTTCCCAACCACTGCTTCCCTTTCACGCCCCTCGACTCTTATAACTGCCATCTGGTTTCTGTACAAGTCGTGGTATTATTTCGGCAAAACACTCCTTTCAATGCTCAATGTTCATCAAGTGACTCTTTCAATTAAAATGTTCACAGTTAATTAATTTTGATCACCAAATATCACACAGTTCAATTAATGACGGTGTCAACACGTGAGATTTCCATTGCTGACGAACAATTTTATTGTTGCTTCTTAGCAGTTAGTTTATAATCATCACACCACACGCACACCGATGGCTCAGATCAATTACGATTCTTTTCAGTTCGGTGATCGTGGCAGTTACGACAGCTTTTACAATCGGCGTATTTGTATTATCTTCGTGTGGTCGTATTATTGTTTCCTACTCCAGGCTAATTAGGTATTGCAGTCTTCGATACTATGCCCATTGTTCGTTGTAACTGTTCACTTTGATGAAGGTTGAGTCCAACATTAATATCTCCAATAATTAAACTTCATTAACTCGTTGTACACTATAAGAATATCACTTCAGTCAAGTTCTCAAGTCAGAATAGCTGAGAACAAAGTCCGCGCATCTCTATCACACAATAACACTTTTTTTTTTTTTTAAGAAACAATCTCTTAGCGTTCCGTTTGTAGTACTATAACAAACGGTGGTCTCTCTCGATTTGATAGCAAGCAAGCCAGCAAGTGACTAACTTTTTCATGATCGAGCACTGAATTTCCCTTTCGACGCATTTAAACCCTCTTTCACAATAAATGCTACCTCTGGCCGACATATTACTCTGGACTTAACTTTCGTCGTATTGATTTGCAGTTATTACTAAGATGTTTGATAGCTAATTAAAAATAACCTTTCTTTCTTTCTACCTTTTTATCATGACATACTCAGTAATTATTGAAACTGGTGTTCATCAAAGTTTTAAGGTGTTATATTATTGTCAAAGTTGTCGTACATGTCAGGATAACACTGTTCCCTACTTTAAAATATCATGACATTCTTATTCGGGTTTTAGGGTTTCTTGGGGTGTTACGGTAGTACAAGAGTTTTTCATTCATATTTCAATATTATACAAGTATAGCTATCACACACAACAGTCAAGAATTAACTGGTGAAATTGTAAATTGATGTCTTCCAAAAAATCATTAAGTGGTTCTCTGCAAATGGGCTCTCACTAAACTTTGACAAAACGCAGTATATACAGTTCCACACAGTAAATGGAATGACACCATTAATACATATAGACTTCGATCAGAAGTCGGCAGCTACGGTAGAATATTCAAAATTTCTAGGTGTAGGCCTATATGCATTGATGAGGGGTTGAACTGGAAAAAACACACTGAGGATCTGCTGAAACGTTTGAGTTCAGCTACTTATGCTATTAGGGTCATTGCAAATTTTGGCGATATACATATCAGTAAATTAGCTTACTATGCCTATTTTCGTTCTCTGCTTTCGTATGGCATCATATTCTGGGGTAACTTATCATTGAGTAAAAGAGTGTTCATTGCACAAAAGCGTGTAATCAGAATAATTGTTGGAGCTCATCCGAGATCTCCCTGCAGACACTTATTTAAAGAGCTAGAGATCTGCACTGTAGCCTCACAATATATATATTCACTTTTCAAATTAGTTATTAACAATCCGAACGAATTCAAAAGTAATAGCAGTGTACTTGGCTACAACACTAGGAGAAAAAATGATCTTCACTACTCAAGGTTAAATCTAACTTTGGCTCAGAAGGAGGTAAATTATGCTGCCACAAAAGTCTTTGGTCACTTACTTAATAGCATCAAAAGTCTGACACATAGCCATATAGCATTTAAAAGGAAATTAAAAGAATTTCTTAATGGCAACTCCTTCTACTCATTAGATGAATTTTTGGGTATAGTAAGTGGGTAATTTCTCTACCCCCACCAACACGAAAAAAAAATTAAAATATTGATGTCATGGAAAATTTTGTGTAATCTAATATCTTGTATAGACACCTTTTATTAACGTGACACGTTCCACATCATTACGAAATGTCGTATTTATGATCTATGGAAGAAGTACTAATCTAATCTAAACAGTGGACGGAGTCTCACCAATGACAATTTTTTTTTATTTTCATTTTCTTATTAAATATAACCTGTGCACGATATTTTTACATGTTATTTGTTGCATAGTACTGTTTAAGTCAAATATTTCAAGATAAGCTAACTGCTCGTGCTGTCCGTTTAGGGTGTAAAGTCTAATTTCTTCGCTCAAACACGCCACAGCCACATATTACAGTTCAAAACACACACTTTTGTGGATATTTTTATTTAATGTGTGAATGGGTACAGCAACATAAATTACAAATATGTAGTCGTGTACAAACCGAAATATGGTCAAAATCGGAGATGCAACATGGCCGCTCAGCACTCTAGAGTGCTCTCAGCTCTCCCGACAATGCCGGTGTAGTTTCTCTCGTCCCAGTGTTACGGTGGGCAGCTGTCACAAGACGGAGGTTGCTGTCTACACAAGAGGTCTGGACTCTCACAGTGAGGCTACCTGAGACATTGCCCCTACTCTGACACTGCCGGCGAGCTGACTCGACGCTTTTTACACAAGACACGGCACGAATCTCACTCAGGCATTGACTATGCCAACTGTCTCAAAAAGCAAAACAACAATTAGAAAAACATAGCCCTCAGTCGAAAATACAATTAATTTGTAACCTAGGGGTCGGTGCCACAAGGGACACCTTCTTCGGACAAAATTGAAACTAAGTGTTACAGCATAACGTACCAAAAAAATGAAAGCTGCGATCATACCTGACAGCGACAGATAGAATTAAAATAAAATGCAACAGAGGTCCAAGCCACTAGGGGTGTCTGCTACAGTCAACACAAAACTGAAACATCACGTGACTTGTGCGCCACGGCAACTTCAAGACAATACCGCCATCTGGTGGCTAATTGCTAAAACAAGCTAGTTTGTAAACATCTCTCGTAACTGCAAAGAGGGAAATAAACAAACACCTGAACGGTGTACATGAAGTGATAACGATAGCGGGATACTGCATGACATAAAATACAACTAATGAATGACTGGCTATAGTACAAAAATTCCAGAATAAATGCATAAAAAAGACACATACGAAATAATCCATTAAATAACATTACTGCTTACTGGATAGATACGTTATAAAAACCAAAAAAAGTTTTTTTAAAAAATACTTTACGTATATGAGCCGTAAAAAGTAGGAAGAAAAGGTATCTCTGAATCTGCAAGAAGCAGTTCGTACACCGAAGTGTTAGATCTCGTGAAGCAGCGGCTTTATACTATTTAAATAACTTCTTCTGCGCAACTGCACTTGCTCGTTGAGAAAAAGTCCGTCATTCGATAGTAAATCCTTGAAAATTTCCAGCTCCTCCAATGTACCAAGTTCACACCCTTTTGTTTCAATATGCACAGTTATGAACTTCTCAACCCCTTTAGGAGAGTGCCCTGTGATTAACAGGTGATCTGCAAAAGAAGAATTAGGGGCACACGAACCGTTTTCCCTCAGAAAATGTTGTTTACAGCGAATTGAAAAGTCACGTCCTGTTTAACCAATATAATAGGCACCGCAGGTGTCACATGAAATCTTGTACACGCCAGAATTCTGCAGAGCGCTAGTAGTTGACTTTAAATTATGGATGACATTATTTCTCAAGTTGTTATTTGTAGAAAAGGCAATATTACATTTGTATTTAATCCGAAGCAACCTTTGAATCTGGTATGACACTGGACCTAAAAATGGAATTGAGAAGAGTTTTTTCTCCGATTCTTCTGGGACGCTGATGAAAGAACCAATCTGAGGATATCATCTACCAACCGAGCTTCGTAACCATTATTGACAGCCACAGTTTTAATAACATTAATCTCATTATTTATGTTTTCTTTCGAGAGGGGAATGGAAAGTGCTCTGTGAATAGCCGAGAAAAAGAAAGCATTTTTGTGAGAGGCTGGATGCGTAGAAGAAGCTGGAACAATTTGATCAGTTTGAGTTTCTTTACGGAAAATGCTGAAGGAAATTCTGTTTTCAAGAGGGTTAAAATGATGACAAAATGAATCATCTCCATATTAATCAATTATAATAATCATCGTAATCACTTTGAAACTACTACCTAATGCTTCTTCACAGGTCTAATCTACATACATACTTCGCAAACGGAAGTACAGTGTGTGATGGAGGATATGTTGCATCACTCCTAGGCGTGTCCCTTCCTGTTCTTCTAGCCAACAGAACGAGGGAAAAGCAACTGGCTATATGCCTCTATACGAACCCTGATCTCTCTTATGCTTGTGAAGGGAAATGTATGTTGGTGGCAGTAGGCTCATTCTGCAGCCAGCTTCAAATGACAGTTCACTAAGTTTTCTCTGTAGCGTTCCTCAAAAAGAATGTTGCATCCACTCCAGGGATTCCGATTTGATTTCACTCAGCATCTGCATAACACTTTAGCTGACTGAACCCACCAGTAACAAATTTAACTGCTCACCTCTGACGTGTTTCCATGTTTTCGTTTAATCTGACTAGGTGCAGATCCCAAACACACCAGCAGTATTTGGGAAGGGGTCAACACCAGTGTTCAAAAATGGTTCAAATGGCTCTGAGCACTATGGGACTTAACTTATGAGGTCATCAGTCCCCTAGAACTGAGAACTACTAACTAACCTAAGGACACCACACACATTCATGCCCGAGGCAGGATTCGAACCTGCAACCGTAGCGGTCGCGCTGTTCCAGACTGTAGCGCCTAGAACCGCTCGGCCACCCCAGCCGGCAACACCAGTGTTCTATACACGGTCTCCCTTACAATAGAGCCATAATTTCCTAAAATTCTCCCTATTAAATCGATGTCTACCATTCGCCTTCCTCACTGCAATCTTTACATTCTTGTTCCATTTCAGATGACTTTGCAATGTTATGCCTAGTTATATAATTGACAAATGGTTCAAATGGCTCTAAGCACTATTAGACTTAACATCTGAAGTCAACAGTCCCCTACACTTAGAACTACTTAAACGTAACTAACCTAAGGACATCACACACATCCATGTCCGAGGCAGGATTCAAACCTGCGACCGTAGCAGTCGCGGGGTTCCTATTTAATTGATAAGACTGTCATAAGCAACACACTTTATTCAAATATTATAAGGTTTGTTTATCCTACTGATTTGCATAACTTACACATTTTTCTACATCTGGAGCTAGCTGCCAGTCATCACATCAGTTGGAAATATTGTCTGTTACCTTGTACCCTCCTACTCACTCAACGAGACTTTCCCGTACACCACAGCATCACCAGCAAACAGCCACAGACTGCTGTTCACCATTTCCATCATAACACTTGTGTATACAGAGCATAATAGCGGACTTAACTTCCTTGGGGCACTCCTGATGAGCACGGACTATCAAGTACAATGTACAGGGTTCCATTACGATATCTTCGAGCCACTTACATATCTCACAACCTGTATACTTGTAACTTAGTGAACAGCCTGCAATGCGGTACCGCGAAACCCATTTCGGAAATGCAGGAATATGGGACCTGCCTGTATCCCTTCATCCAACATTTGCAGGATATCACGAAACAAAAGAAAAAGTTGAGTTTGCATGAGCGGTATGTTCTAAAACCATGTTGATCTGTGCATAAAATCTTTTCCATTTCTAGGAAATTTCTTATATTCCAACTGAGAATATGTTCGAGAATTCTGCAGCAAACCAAGGTCAAGGATTTTCGTCTAATTCTGAAAGTCAGTCCTTTTACCATCCCTATATACGGTACTCACCTGTAGTTTTTTCAGTTTCTTAGGACTTTGCACTGTGGGAGAGATTTGCAATAAATGCAAGCTAAGTAAGGAATACTCTTTGTAAAACTAAACTGGATTCCATCCGAACATGGTTGCTTCTCTAACCAGGGGCACCTATTACTATGTCCTCCATATGGGAGGCTGTGTGATGTTCAAATGACGATTTTACTGTCAATGACATTGTCCTCAGAACCATAAAAACATTCACACACTCTTCCAAATCTTCATTCTCACAAAGGAACATCTGAATGAACAATCATCGTCAAAAACTGCCAAAAATATTTCATATATGTTTATTTCCTTCCATTTTCTAAATCTGGCCATCTCTAAAAGCAGGAGGAACTAGAAGACGAAGATAACAACTATTTAAAATATCACAGTGCTAAATAACCAGAAGTACCTAAAAGCAATCAAGTCACACACTGACTACTGGTGTAAACGTCTAAACAGAAGAAATAGTTTTAATATACCACAGCAGATGGTATGTACAAACAGCGTTGAGAAAACCAGAGTTCTCTGGATTCATCTGTGACAGATGGCATGCAAAATAGGAGTAAACTTGGGATATGTCCACGATGTGTAAAGATCAAACTCACCATGTCTCCTACGAATAATGCCAATACACACAGGTAGTGTCTTTCCACGGAACATTATCTTCAGTCACAGTAATTAATTGCTCTATTTAAGTCCACATCATTTCGGAGGCGACATTCAATCTTTAAGGACACCGCTAACATTTCTAAACGTTACATCAACTTCAGCTCACCAATTTTGACTAAAAAAATGTTTTGGTGAAAAGCTTCATTTGCTCTTATACTTGAAATGATTTAACACAGTACTTAATAAAACTACACCTCCGAATCTTACAACAGAAAGAATAAATGTGAAAAAACAGCAGCAGAAAACAGAAAGAATACTATTAGCAAAAGTATGACCAACCTAAGCATTACAGTAGAGTCTCGATAGTTCGAGTTTCCAATAATCCGAGTATCCTAAAAAAAGTTGCAACGATCAACTTTTTTTTATTGTCATGATAAATAATGAAAATATCATTGCAAAAGATAGATAGGGGGAGTACAGTTCAGTGACAAAGCAGACAACAATGCAGTCAACACCGACGATTCGCTCGCTGCCCTGTTGCACGAACATCTGTTGTCAGTATGGCACGAAATACCCCGACTGCTCCCGGCTGCTACCGATCAAAACTGGGGAGTTCATACGCTGCTGTAGTTCCCAGTACATACCTGTACTGTACAGTGTTGTGTGACGTTTTGTTTGTTGACTGTGTGTTCCGTTGCAAACATTACAAAGATGAGTGCTCTAACAAAAATAGAGGAAATTTATCCCTTTGCATCTAAAATTAGAAGCACTAAGACGACTTCCCAAAGGAGAAACAATAAAAAAAACTTGCTCTCGAATATGGCGTCGGCGTCGGCGAAGTTAGTGTAGGTGACTGGCGAAGAAACCGGCTTAAATTAGAACAGTTTTCTTCACAGAAATGCTCACACGAATCTCTCAGTCGCAGAAGTATCTAGAAGTCAGACTTTGAAAAAACAAGTGAGGCATTGTTCATGGGGTTTACCCAACAGAGACAAAAGGGTGCTGCGATTTCTGGCCCAATCTTGCGAGAAAAAGCTATGTTTTTCAGAAACCAGCTGCCGGAAGGAGATGACAATTTCGCCGCTAGTGTGGGCTGGCTCGACAAGTGGAAGAATAGGTATGGAGTGCGTCAACTAGAGGTATGTGGAGAAAAATTCTCTGGTTTCAAAATTTATCGTCGAGTTTAAAAAAATCATAACTGACGAAAATTTGTCTAATTAACAAATATACAGGGTATTACAAAAAGGTACGGCCGAACTTTCAGGAAACTTTGCTCACACACAAATAAAGAAAAGATGTGGACATGTGTCCGGAAACGCTTAGTTTCCATGTTAGAGCTCATTTTAGTTTCGTCAGTATGTACTGTACTTCCTCGATTCACCGCCAGTTAGTCCAATTGAAGGAAGGTAATTTTGACTTCGGGGCTTGTGTTGACATGCGACTCATTGCGCTACAGTACTAGCATCAAGCACATCAGCACGTAGCATCAACAGATTAGTGTTAATCACGAACGTGGTTTTGCAGTCAGTGCAATGTTTACAAATGCGGAGTTGGCAGATGCCCATTTGATGTACGGATTAGCACGCGGCAATAGCCGTGGCGCGGTACATTTGTATCGAGACAGATTTCCAGAACGAAGGTGTCCCGACAGGAAGACGTTCGAAGCAATTGATCGGCGTCTTAGGGAGCACGGAACATTCCAGCCTATGACTCGCGACTGGGGAAGACCTAGAACGACGAGAACACCTGCAATGGACGAGGCAATTCTCCGTGCAGTTGACGATAACCCTAATGTCAGCGTTAGAGATGTTGCTGCAGTACAAGGTAACGTTGACCACGTCACTGTATGGAGAGTGCTACGGGAGAACCAGTTGTTTCCGTACCGTGTACAGCGTGTGCAGGCAATATCAGCAGCTGATTGGCCTCCACGGGTACACTTCTGCGAATGGTTCATCCGACAATGTGTCAATCCTCATTTGAATGCAAATGTTCTCTTTACGGATGAGGCTTCATTCCAACGTGATCAAATTGTAAATTTTCACAATCGACATGTGTGGGCTGACGAGAATCCGCACGCAATTGTGCAATCACAGATTTTCTGTGAACATTTGGGCAGGCATTGTTGGTGATGTCTCGATTGGGCCCGTGTTCTTCCACCTACGCTCAATGGAGCACGTTATCAATATTTCATACGGGATACTCTACCTGTGCTGCTTGAACATGTGCCTTTACAAGTACGACACAACATGTGGTTCATGCACGATGGAGCTCCTGCACATTTCAGTCGAAGTGTTCGTACGCTTCTCAACAACAACAGATTCGGTGACCGACGGATTGGTAGAGGCGGACTAATTCCGTGGCCTCCACGCTCTCCTGACCTCAACCCTCTTGACTTTCATTTATGGGGACATTTGAAAGCTCCTGTCTACGCAACCCCGGTACCAAATGTAGAGACTCTTCGTGCTCGTATTGTGGATGGCTGTGATACAATACGCCATTCTCCAGGGCTGCATCAGGGATTCCATGCGACGGAGGGTGGATGCACGTATCCTCGCTAACGGAGGACATTTTGAACATTTCCTGTAACAAAGTGTTTGAAGTCACACTGGTACGTTCTGTTGCTGTGTGTTTCCATTCCATGATTAATGTGATTTGAAGAGAAGCAATATAATGAGCTATAACGTGGAAAGTAAGCATTTTCGGACACATATCCACATAACATATTTTCTTTCTTTGTAACACCCTGTATAAGTGTCACGAAACTGGGCTAAATTTTAAAATGTTACCAGCGCGAACACTTGCTTCCTGTGAAGAAAAAAGCGCTCCTGGGCGCAAAAAAAGCTTCAAATGCAACTGGCAACCACAAACTAAAACTAGTTGTGATTGGGAAGTCTGCCAAGCCAAGAGCATTCAAGAACGTATCCATCTCAGCTCTTCCAGTTGATTATAGACATCAGAATAATGCCTGGATGAATCAGGAAATCTTCAAGAACCGGTTTTTTAACTCATTTTTAGCTGACTGCAAGAATTTTTTGAAAGAAAGGGGACTGCCATGCAAAGCAATTTTGCTGATGGATAATGCGTCCTCACATCCAAGTGCAGGAGAACTGCAGGGCGACGGTATCCGCGGCATGTTTTTCCCACCAAACGTTGCCTGTCTCATTCAGCCCATGGATCAGGGCGTTCTGGAATGTCTAAAAAGAAAGTATCGACGGCGATTGCTACAGTCAATCCGGCATTCCGAAGACAACGAAAGCATTGTAAGAGCTTTGAAGAAAGTGACTTTGAAGGGCGTCGTGTACTGGATTAGCGAATCTTGGAGCGAAATAAAGTCAGACACAATTTCTAAGTCATGGAGGAAAATTCTACAGGAAAGTATGCTAGACACCGAAACTGAAGATTTAGTAGATGAGGACGACCAACCGTTGTGTAATTTAATCAGAAGATTGCCAGGGTGTGACGAGGCAGAAGAGGTGGAAGTAGGCAAGTGGTTAAATTCGGTCAAACAGCTGGAAGTGACGGACTCTACAGTAATTGATATGGTTAACAAAAAAAAAATGCTTCAAATGGCTCTGAGCACTATGGGCCTTAGGCCGGTATTACACTATCAAATTTCTTTGTCAAAGATTTGATCAAAGACGTGATCAAATATTCCGCCAAATATATTTGACAAAGATCTTTGACGTAGCGCTAGATGCGGTATTACACTGTCATCATATTTTTCGTCAAAGTTCAAGATGGCTGACAACAGCAACTTATTAACCGCAGCAGTTGCATGTACCACAATTCCACTGTGTGAATGGATGAGCATTCATTCCTGTATGTGCTCAATGAAGTGTATCCTCATATCACAAAGCACAATATTCACTTAAGAACTGCTACATCTGCAGAAGACAGACTCACTGTAACACTCAGATTCCTTGTACAGGACAGGGTTAGCTTAGGTTAGGTTAGGTTAGGTCAGGTCAGGTCAGGTCAGATCAGGTCTCCAATCTTCGTAATCTATTTTTGTATTCAGCGTGCTTCACGTTGTAAAGCGCCTCATCGGCTTCATACATCTCTCTTAATTTTGTAGTAGTCGACACACACCAATTGTATTTACCGGCTATGTTTATAAAAACACTACAGACGACGGAATGCAGCGATGCTAGCGCTCCACGTGGTAACACGTCACATTGCAGTGAACAGAAGACAGTCGACTTCTTTGATCAAATTTACGGCGAGGCCCTAAATTTGATCAGATATTGGATGAGATTTGAAAAAGTTCCCTATTACACCATCAAATATCTTTGACAAAGATATTGGACAAAGAAATTTGATAGTGTAATACCGGCCTTAACATCTGCGGTCATCAGTCCCCTAGAACTTAGAAGTACTTAAACCTAACTAACCTAAGGACATCACACAACACCCAGCCATCACGAGGCAGAGAAAATCCCTGACCCCGCCGGGAATCGAACCCGGGAACCCGGGCGTGAGAAGCGAGAACGCTACCGCACGAGCACGAGATGCGGGCATACCAGACACAGAAACTGAAGATTCAGCAGATGAGGACGATCAACCGTTGTGTGATTTAATCAGAAGATTGCCAGGCAGAAGAGCTGGACGTAGGCGAGCGGTTAAATGCGGACGAACAGTTGGAAGTGACAGACTCTTCTAGAATTGACACGGTTAACATTCCATCGCAGTGTGAGAGTGATGAAGCAGAGGCTGCACCGACGATGAGCCACATCGATGGCTACGCTGCTCTCGAGGCCGCCATATGCTACGTGGAACAACAGCCTGAGGCGACACCAACTGACCTACTGCTCCTGAGGCAGTGGCGTGACATCGCCGCGAGGAAACGTTGCAGCTTCGCCAAACAAAAGACACTTCACTATTACTTTTCTACATCAATAATTATTGTTATTCTGCCAACGCAAATGCATGTGTAAATACTTTTATTTTAATAAAGTTCATATTCTGACCTGTATTACTTACAAGAGGGGAGACCAAGAGATGAATACACTAAGCAGATTCAGAAGGATGTAGGTTGCAGTAGGTACTGGGAGATGAAGAAGCTTGCACAGGATAGAATAGCATGGAGAGCTGCATCAAACCAGTCTCAGGACTGAAGACCACAACAACAACAACATTGCTTACAATATCATAATACTTCTTTTTTCCCCATTTAAATTTCGATAGTCCGAGTTTTCGATAGTTCGAGGTGGTTCCGGTCCCGTTCACTTCGAAATATCGAGACACTTCTGTACTATCCGGAGACTGTTAGAAATGGGTTCGATTTAGCAGTTGCCAGAGAGCACCAGAAATCAGGCATTTTGCACGTGCGCACCTACAGTGGTGTAGGAAGCCCTCATGTTCGTATGTATAAAGCACTAAGAGAGCTTATATTTTTTTAAAAAAGGTTCAAATGGCTCTGGGGACTATCGGACTTAACATCTGAGGTCATCAGTCCCCCAGAGGGGACTCCCAAGAGCATCGGAATTTCGTAAACCACACTAAAATGCATAATTCGGCTTGGAGCGCGAACTGGCTTTTTCCAGATTCACAATGAAGTATGTCCCATCTGATATTAAGCTTTTCAGTGTGGTTTTAGGGATGTTAATTTTATTGGAGTAGCAGCACTCTAAGATTTCAGTTTTGGTTCACTATTATGGCATAATGCCATACCTGGCAGCACTTGATATTCAGCGAAAAGCTGGAACTAACCAATACTGTGGAACGAAACACTTCGTTTCAAATAAAACGATTGCCACAGCGGAAAGATTAACAAATCCAAATTTCTTTAGCAAACTTGCAAAAATAGCTCCATTGTTCTGCAAGGCGATTACTGCTTGACTGCTAATAACTTGGAAATAAAATACAATCCAAAAATTGGAACTAATGAAATATTTTTGCCCCCCGCAATTATGTGAATGTATTTCAATTCACATGATAGCTCCAGGCCACAGAAATCCGTTTTGTTTTCATTTGACATGGGAGCTTAAAACATTTCAGCTCCTCAACACCAAATTAAAACGTTCCACTTCAATTTGTTTGCACTTATAGCGATCCCAGCTTCCTCAACCACATTAAAACGTTGCATTAGGAGGTGTCTGCTTCGTGCAAAAGGTCTTGAGTTCATATTGACGACAACAAGTAATTCTTCATTACAGACGTTTATTTACAAACAGAACTGACAGACTTCACAGACTCAACAACTGACTCTCAGAGCTAACCACACTGCATATCCGAACTGGCAACTGACAACTCCTAGGTGTATTAATATATTTCCAAACAATGAGAGTCTTTGACAATGTTTTGTTTACAATACGATAGCAATTCACGACTTAAAACTAAATTAGACATTACAGAATTTTAGTACAGATTAAAGTAAGTAAAAGGATCAGTACATATAAATTCTTACAAGCATAATTTCCAAATAGATTTTATAACATTTTTCTACCAGCTTCTGGATAACCTTCACCAGATTTGTACCGATGTTTCCAGAAATATCTTGACATTTGATTCTGGATATTTCTTGAGTGATTTAGAACAACTATTTATATGTAAAATGATTTAAATCGTGTTTCAAAACGTAAATAAATCTTTTTAGCAATATTTCTTGATACAAATCGTCTTTCGAAATTAGGTTATGAAACAGTTTTCACAAGTTTTCGTATTTTTGCGATCATAATATAGAATTTCTCCATAGAAAGTTCCAGAAGTGTGCATTAAACGTTCATTTTCAGACTTTCTATTTAGCTGGTGAGTTTTTAAAAGTATCTTGTCCATATTATACGAAATAATTTAGCTCAAAACTGATAATTTATACAATTAATCAGAGCTACAGCAAACAGTGAGTCTTTCTTTTACAAAATGAAATATAATTACAAAATTGAATGAAAATAGGTTACTAACACTAATATATATTTACATTAATTTTATTTTTGTTCTTTCTGTGCAAAATGTCCTAATATTGACACAGTACAATATTTAAACATCACCAAAGTTTCCCTTTACATTTTGCATATCTGTATCGACATCCCCTAAAAGTCTACAGTATCGAATACTTCAATATGTCCCAATATGTCCTGTAATGTTACAAGCTGTAAACGAAGAGAAGCGGCGAGTTCACTTAACGTAAGCACGGGTCACGTGGAGACTAACCACCTTCCCACTACAACTCAAGACAACTCGGCGCATGAGCGAATATGGCAGCTAGGGCGCGCGAGAAAATTTTTTCTCGTTTGCATCTGGCTACTTGCTGCTGCTCCCGATAAATCTAACAGCCACACTTCCGCCGGCCGGAGTGGCCGTGCGGTTCTAGACGCTACAAAAAAAAAAAAATGGTTCAAATGGCTCTGAGCACTATGGGACTCAACTGCTGTGGTCATCAGTCCCCTAGAACTTAGAACTACTGAAACCTAACTAACCTAAGGACATCACACAGATCCATGCCCGAGGCAGGATTCGAACCTGCGACCGTAGCAGTCGCACGGTTCTGGACTGAACCGCCTAGAACCGCTCGGCCACAGCGGCCGGAACAACTACTTAAACCTAACTAGCCTAAGGACATCACACACATCCATGCCCGAGGCAGGATTCGAACCTGCGACCGTAGCAGTCGCACGGTTCCGGACTGCGTGCCTAGAACCGCGAGACCACCGCGGCCGGCTCTAGATGCTACAGTTTGGAACCGAGCGACCTCTACGGTCGCACGTTCGAATCCTGCCTCGGGCATGGCTGTGTGTGGTGTCCTTAGGCTAGTTAGGTTTAAGTAGTTGTGCCGGCCACGGTGGCCGTGCGGTTCTAGGCGCTTCAGTCCGGAACCGCATGACCGGTCGCAGTTTCGAATCCTACCTCGGGCATGGATATGTGTGATGTCCTTAGGTTGTTTAGGTTTAAGTAGTTCTAAGTTCTAGGGGACTGATGACCTCAGATGTTAAGTCCCATAGAGCTCAGAGCCATTTGAACCATTTTTATATTAATATAAACCATAAACTTTTCTTAATAGTGTGGTGGTGCTACTTAACAGTGATCTTGCTATTGACTGACTACATCACGATTCGAACCTGCGACCGCAGCAGTCACGCGGTTCCGGACTGAAGCGCCTAGAACCGCTCGGCCACCCCGGCCGGCTAAATTAATACACATAGCTTTCACATATAATATTTGGTTCTAACATTAATGAGCTGGGAGCTTATTAATAAGCTGGAAGAGAAGCTAAGCTTCCACATATAATGTTAATATTTTTTGCGCGTGTTACACTTCAAGATACATTACACAAATGTGCCAGTAAATTTTTAATAACGACGTAAATATCTGATCTTCTGGGCTCGAAATTCTTCTAAATCGTCATCGTCTAAGAGTTGATTTTAAATGACAGTCAAACGCTTTGTGATTTAAGAAATTCATCGTACATTCTCGCAAGTAGTTCATCTTGCGTAAAAAGAAATTTACTTTTTATGTAACGCTTTTCAACCCACCATTCGCAATATTTTCCCACGACTTGTTAGAAAAAGGTTCGTTCCAGCAGTTGCCAGAGATCGCCAGATAACAGGGGTCACCGCGCTTGCACAGCTACGATGATGCAGGAAGCCCGAATGTTCGTACGTGTAAAACATTAAAAGATCTTACATTACGTCATAAAAGAAACAAGACATCAGAGGATATTTCAGGAGCATCGAAATTTCGTGAACCAAACTAAAATGCATAATTCGGCTTAAAGTGCACAGTCGTACGTAAATTTTCTTGGAGTCCCAGTACTGTATCATGTGATGTTTGGTTCGTTATTATGGCATAATGCGGTACGTACACTTGAAATACAGCGAACAGTTGAAACTAGCTAACAGTGTGAAATTAAACACTTCGTTTCAAATAAATTGACTGCCCCTGCGGAAAAGATTAATAAAAGCCAAATTTCTTCAGCAAACTGACAAAAATACCTCCTTTGTTCTGCAAGGTGATTAATGCTTGACTGTCAGAAAGGTGGAGACAAAACCTGAAACTAATAACATAATTTAGCCTTCCGTAACTATGCGAACGTACTTTAATTCATTTGGTAGCTCCCAGCCATAGATATCCGTTTTGTTTTCATTTAATGTGAGAGCAATAAATGAAGAGGAAACTGCAAAATCACTACACGTAAACACGGGCCACGTGGAGACTCCCCACTGCAACTCAGACTGCTCTGTGGATCAGCCCCGGATCTCCGATATTTCCGAACTGGGGCAATACTAGATAGTGGCGCCCAGCTACACATCTGTAGCCCGAAGCAGGAGAAGGTACTTCTCATACGTGACTCTACTGCGCACGCACAAGAGACCGCCCGCAACTGCTCAAACGAATCTAAAGTAAACAGTTGTGACGTCACGCTCATCGGAGGCGATTTGTTGTTAGGAAGCATTGCCTCGTCTTCCCACAGCCTTTGACACACTTTGAAGTTGGCAAACGCTAGTATGAGCCCTGTGTTTTACTGTTGTATGTGGCGTATTTCCTTTGCGACTTAAGTTTTATTTCCTTTTTTTTCTCTCGTTCATGTTTTGTTGCTGCAGTATTGTTCTGCAGTAGCGGGATACAGTGGTATCCTTTATTAGAGTATTGGTTCTTACCAGCCAAAATCACAAAAAATTAACTGAAAACTAAAACAATGAAATCTCCCGGAATTCTAAACAATTCCCGGGTTTTTCCCGGTTTACACCGGGATGAATAAATTCCCAACTTTTTCCCGGATCTCCCGGTTGTTTCGGGTCGTATACACCCTGCTCCAACAGAGGTAGGATATCAAAATGAATGTGACCTGCCACACAGCCCGATACCCAGGAGTGATGGTCTCGGGTGCCGCTTCTTTTCATAGCATGACTTCTCTGGTTGTCACCATGCCACCGTTACAGCACAGCTGTACATCGATGATATTCTACACCCTGTTTTGTTGACTCTCATGGCAAACGATCCTGGGCTTACAGTTTATCAAGATATTGCCCACCCACACATGCCGAGATATTCTACTGCTTCTCTTCCAGCTTACCAAACCCTATCTTGGCTAGCAAGGTCACCACATCTGTCCCCAATTGAGAAAGTTTGGAGTATTATGGGCACACACATCCAACTACATCAGGAGTTTCACCATCTAACTCGCCAGTTGGATAGAATTTGACATGATATCCGTCAGAAGGACACTCAAGAACTCTTATCAATCAATGCCAAGTCGATTATCGGCTTGTATAGGTGCCATACGTCGACCACCATGTTACTGGGTTCCTTGATTTCTGAAACCATTTCTTTTGAATAAATCATCTAATTTTTCTAAAATTCTAAACATTTGTTTGTCTGTACATGTAAGGACATCTACTGATTTGCTTCCCATTCGGACAATGTCTTCATGGTATTTCTTTTCTCAGAAAGTACTTGTTGTTGTTTCTGTTGTTGTTGTCTTCAGTCCTGAGACTGGTTTGATGCAGCTCTCCATGCTACTCTATCCTGTGCTAGCTGCTTCATCTCCCAGTACCTACTGTAACTTACACCCTTCTGAATCTGCTCGGTGCATTCATCTCTTGGTCTTCCTCTACGATTTTTACCCTCCACGCTGCCTTCCAATACTAAATTGGTGATCCCCCGATGCCTCAAAACATGTCCTACCAACCGATCCCTTCTTCTAGTCAAGTTGTGCCACAAACTTCCCTCCTCCCCAGTCCTATTCAATACCTCCTCATTAGTTATGTGATCTACCCATCTAATCTTCAGCATTCTTCTGTAGCACCACATTTCCAAAGATTCTATTCTCTTCTTGTCCAAACTATTTATCGTCCACGTTTCACTTCCATACATGGCTACACTCCATATAAATACTTTCAGAAACGACTTCCTGACACTTAAATCTATACTCGATGTTAACAAATTTCTCTTCTTCAGAAACGCTTTCCTTGCCATTGCCAGTCTACATATTATATCCTCTCTACTTCCACCATAATCAGTTATTTTGCTCCCCAAATAGCAAAACTCATCTACTACTTTAAGTATCTCATTTCCTAATCTCATTCCCTCCGCATCACCCGACTTAATTCGACTACATTCCATTATCCTCGCTTTGCTTTTGTTGATGCATCTCATATCCTCCTTTCAAGACACTTATATTCTCCTTTCAAGACACTGTCCATTCTGTTCAACTCCTCTTCCAAGTTCTTTGCTGTCTCTGACAGAATTACAATGTCATCGACGAACCTCAAAGTTTTATATTTCTTCTCCATGGATTTTAATACCTACTCCGAATTTTTGTTTCGTTTCCTTTACTGCTTGCTCAATACACAGATTGAATAACATTGGGGAGAAGCTGCAACCCTGTCTCACTCCCTCCCAACCACTGCTTCCCATTCATGTCCCTTGACTCTTATAACTGCCACCTGGTTTCTGTACAAATTGTAAATAGCCTTTTGCTCCCTGTATTTTACTCCTATTTGAAAGAGTACTTATAAATTGTAAAATTAAAAAGTTCCCTTATTAAACTAAAAGAAACAATTTTTTGTTTTCATTCTTTCACGCCCATTTAGTACTCGATTAATGCTTATAGGTAGCACATTTTTATTGAAGGAAGAACTATAGGATCATCCACTTCTATGCACTTTCACTAAAAGCTTTTGCAGGCTTCAGGAATTACCTTAACCAGAAGACAATTGTTTCTTCTGTTAATATTTAACACTGGAAGAAGACTCACAAGTTTATTTATATTACAGAGCAATGTCTATATAGCAACTACACTGCCGGAAAAGTGTACCAGCCTGAAGGAGATGGCCATTTCCTTGACGAGTGAAGTGACACATAGTTCATCATTGTGGCAGCAACGCAGGCGTGTTTACTCGTAGGGAAACGATCACTGAGGTCCCAAATGGGATCCTGCGATAGGCCGTTCCAAGCTTCTAGTACCTTTTGGTTGGAGAACCGACTCGTGGCGACGACATATTAGACCTTCTGGTGACAAACAGACCCGAACTATTTGAAACAGTTAACGCAGAACAGGGAATCGTCGATCATAAAGGGGTTACTGCATCGATGATTTCAGCCGTAAATAGAAATATTAAAAAAAAAGGTAGGAAAATTATTCTGTTTAGCAAAAGTGACAAAAAGCAGATTATAGAGTACCTGACGGCTCAACACAAAAGTTTTGCCTCAAGTACAGATAGCGTTGAGGATCAGTGGACAAAGTTCAAAACCATCGTATAATATGCGTTAGATGAGTATGTGCCAAGCAAGATTGTAAGAGATGGAAACGAGCCACCGTGGTACAACAACCGAGTTAGAAAACTGCTGCGGAAGCAAAGGCAACTTCACAGCAAACATAAACATAGCCAAAGACTTGCAGACGAACAAAAATTACACGAAGTGAAATGTAATGTGAGGAGGGCTATGTGAGAGGCGTTCAATGAATTCGAAAGTAAAGTTCTGTGTATTATCCTAAGAAATTTTGGTCTTATGTCAAAGCGGTTGGTGGATTAAAACAAAATGTCCAGACACTCTGTGACCAAAATGGGACTGAAATAGAGGATGACAGACTAAAGGCCGAAATACTAAATGTCTTCTTCCAAAGCTGTTTCACAGAGGAAGACTGCACTGTAGTTCCTTCTCTAGATTGTCGCACAGATGACAAAATGGTAGATATCGAAATAGACGACAGAGGGATAGGGAAACAATTATAATCGCTCAAAGGAGGAAAGGCCGCCGGACCTGATGGGATACCAGTTAGATTTTACACAGAGTACGCGAAGGAACTTGCCCCCCTTCTTAGAGCGGTGTACCGTAGGTTTCTGGAAGAGAGTAGCGTTCCAAAGGATTGGAAAAGGGCACAGGTCATCTCCGTTTTCAAGAAGGGACGTCGAACAGATGTGCAGAACTATAGACCTATATCTCTAACGTCGATCAGTTGTAGAATTTTGAAACACGTATTATGTTCGAGTATAATGACTTTTCTGGAGACTAGAAATCTACTCTGTAGGAATCAGCATGGGTTTCGAAAAAGACGATCGTGTGAAACCCAGCTCGCGCTATTCGTCCACGAGATTCAGAGGGCCATAGACACGGGTTCCCAGGTAGATGCCATGTTTTCTGACTTCCGCAAGCCCGTTCGATACAGTTCCCCACTGTCCCCAAAGTAAGAGCATATGGACTACGAGACCAATTGTGTGATTGGATTGAAGAGCTCCTAGATAACAGAACGCAGCATGTCATTCTCAACAGAGAGAGGTCTTCCAAAGTAAGAATGATTTCAGGTGTGCCGCAGGGGAGTGTCATAGGACCGTTGCTGTTCACAATATACATAACTGACCTTCTGGATGTCATCGGAAGTTCACTGAGGCTTTTTGTGGATGATGCCGTAGTATATCAAGAGGTTGTAAAAATGGAAAATTGTACTGAAATGCATGAGGATGTGCAATGAATCGACGCATGGTGCAGGGAATGGCAGTTGAATCTCAATGTAGACAAGTGTAATGTGCTATGTGATCCCTTGATGCCTCAGGATATGTCCTACCAACCGATCCCTTCTTCTAGTAAAGTTGTGCCCCAATTCTATTCAGTACCTCCTCATCAGTTATGTGATCTACCCATCTAATCTTCAGCATTCTTCTGTAGCACAACATTTCGAAAGCTTCTGTTCTCTTCTTGTCCAAACTATGTATCGTCCACGTTTCACTTACATACATGGCTACATTCCATACAAATACTTTCAGAAACGACTTCCTGACACTTAAATCTATACTCGATGTTAACAAATTTCTCTTCTTCAGAAAAGCTTTCCTTGCCATTGCCAGTCTACATTTATATCCTCTCTACTTCGACCAGCATCAGTTATTTTACTTCCTAAATAGCAAAACTCTTTTACTACTTTAAGCATCTCATTTCCTAATCTAATTCCCTCAGCATCTCCCAATTTAATTCGACTACATTCCATTATCCTCGTTTTGCTTTTGTTGATGTTCATCTTACATCCTCCTTTCAAGACACTGTCCATTCCGTTCAAATGCTCTTCCAGGTCCTTTGCTGTCTCTGACAGAATTTCAATGTCATCGGCGAACCTCAAAGTTTTTACTTCTTCTCCATGAATTTGGAGGGCAGCGTGGAGGGTAAAAATCGTAGAGAGAGACCAAGAGATGATTACACCAAGCAGATTCAGAAGGATGTAGGTTGCAGTAGGTACTGGGAGATGAAGAAGCTTGCACAGGACAGAGTAGCATGGAGAGCTGCATCAAACCAGTCTCAGGACTGAAGAAAACAACAACAACAACAACAACAATGTGCTATGAATACATAGAAAGAAATATTCCTTATCATTTAGCTACAATATAGCAGGTCAGTAACTGGAGGCAGTTAAATTATATGGGAGTAGGCATTAGGAGTGATTTAAAATGGAATGATCATATAAAGTTCACCGTCGGTAAATCAGATGCCAGACTGAAATTCATTGGAAGAATCCTAAGGAAGTGCAATCCGAAAACAAAGGAAGTAGGTTACAGTACACTTGTTCGCCCACTGCTTGAATACTGCTCACCAGTGTGGGATCCGTACCAGATAGGATTGATAGAAGAGATAGAGAAGATCCAACGGAGAGCAGGGCGCTTCGTTACAGGATCATTTGGTAACCGCAAAAGCGCTACGGAGATGATGGATGAACTCCAGTGAAGACTCTGCAGGAAAGACACTCAGTAGCTCAGCACAGGCTGTTGTTGAAGTTTCGAGAACATACCCTCACCGAGGAGTCAAGCAGTATATTGCTCCCTCCAGCGTATATCTCGCGAAGAGGCCGTGAGGATAAAATCAGATT